>NW_027310615.1:0-59476 GCF_047496795.1 Chiloscyllium punctatum
GGAGTTAGAAAAAACTTAAATTGCAAATGTGGCAACTGGAGTTTGAAGATAAATAAAGGGAAGGAAATAGAGAGAGAAGAAAGGGAAAGAGAGGAAAAAGAAAGAGAGAGAGGATTTGAAATTCAGAAGTTAGGAATTAGACAAGAAAGTTAAGTTAACAGGATGGAGATGAAGGGAGAACATAGGGATGTAGACAACTATGTTAATAACTTGCCATATTTCGGTGAGAAAAATGTCAAAACCTTTTTTATTTCATTTGAAAAAATGGCTAGGCAGATGACGTGTCCAGTGAACTTGTGGGTAATGCTAGTTCAGACTAAGCTGGTGGGCACAGCTGGTGAGGTATGTGCAGCGCTATCAGATGTGGGGTCACGAGATTATCAAGATGTCAAATATGCTATTTTGATTTGTTATGAATTGGTACGAGAAGCATATAGACAGAAGTTCAGAAAAATCGAGACGGAAACAGGTCAGTCTTATATTGAGTTTGAAAGAAGTAACCACAGTCATTTTGGTAGGTGGGTGCTGGCCTTAAAAATGGATAAGACCTGTGAGGCTTGAAGGGAGATTAATTTGCTGGAGAAGTTAAAAGACTTACTTCCAGAGATAGTAAGAATTCATGTGAATGAATAGAAAGTTCAAGAAGTGGGAAGGACGGCAGAAAGGGCAGGTAAATATGCACTGGGGCATGAGATGATATTTAGCTTCTGGCAGGAGTTTTATCCTATGACGAAAGAAATAGGGAGAAGGGAAGATCACACATTACAAAGCAAACAGTAGCGCACAATACTTTACCACAGGTGAAGAAAGAAGCCCAAGGGGGTTGAAAGGTGGTGAAAGGCCTCAGGTATTCTCACTATAAGGGAGTGGAAAACATAAAATGACAGTGCTGATGGTTTACGAAGGGCACTGGGAAAAGGTGGTTTCACTGCACTAAGCTGGGACACACCGTGATGGGCGTTGAATGAAGGCACTTTGGGGAAAGATGTGTTAGTAGAGGCTAAGCACAGTAACATGAGTGAAACTGGTAAAGGAGACCCGAAGTAGAGCTGAGGAGCAGCAGGAGAGTGCACCGCCTAGGCCAGGGCTGGGTATGGAGGCAGTGCCTGATCTCTGAAAGAATTCATCTCTGTGGATAAAGTTTACTCAGAAAGAACAGGGGGAGAAGGACAAGAAGTTATAATTTTGTGAGATATGGGATCTGCTCAGTCTGTAATAGTTGACAAATGAGACGCTGGAAAAGCACAACAGATCAGGCAGCATCCAAACAGCAGGACAATCGAATATCAGGCAGAAACCCATCGTCAGGAACATGGTAGGGGGACAAGGGGGCTGAAAGATAAATAAGAGGGGAGTAGCTGAGCTGGTGGGAGGGCCACTGGGAAGACAATAAGATGATGTACGTGGGAGTGATATGTCGGAGGGTAGGGTGGAGTCGTTAGGTGGGAAGGAAGATGGCTAGTTAGGGCAGTCCAAGAGGGCAGTGCTAGATTGAACGGTTGGATCTGGGAGAGGTTGGTTGAGGGGAGATTTGGAATTTGGTGAAGTCAACGTTGATGCTGCACAGTTTGAGGATTCCAGCTGTCCTACCACCGATAGGAGTCCTATCACCCCCCTGTCCGACCTGTCACCATCACACCCCACCTGCATCTACCTATCGCCTTCCAAACTCCCTTCCACCCAGCTCCACCCCACCCTCCTATTTATTTTTCAACATCCTTCCCAATCCCTTACCCCCCACATTCCTGATGAAGGATTTATACCTGAACCGTTAACTCTCCTGCTCCTCGGATGCTGCCGACGTGTTGTGCTTTTCCAACCCCACACTTTACAACTCTCATCTCCAGCATCTGCAGTCCTCAATTTCTCTCGGCCGCTAATACTAAGAGATGAAAGTATTTTCACTCTTTCTGGCATGTTAATCAAGAGTGTGATAATTTGTAGAATGGGGACAGAAATTAAGCATTCCCTTGTGTAATATCAGGATGGAATGCCAAATCAAGATTAGGGAAGTAACAGTGACAGTGAGTAACAGAGTGTCAGTTCCAGGAATACAGTTTGTTCTTGGGAACGATTTAGCAGGAGGCGAGGTGGGAGACGCACAACTTGTGGTGGAGAAGCGAACAGAAGTCTAGGGAATTGGGGTGTTAAAAGAATAATACCGAGGAATCTTTCCAGAGTGTGTAGTAACAAGATCCCACTGTCATAAGTTACAGCAGGAAGGAAAAACGAAAGAAAAAGACAAATGAATTGATGCTCAGTGAACTGACCCCCTGTTTGATGTAACGGTGCAGGAAAAACCTGAATAGGCAGAGGATCAGGCAGAGGGGTTTAGTCCAGAAAGGCTCATGGACTTACAACAGATATATACACACACATTCACACACACATATACATGCACACACAGAGAAAAGGATTCAGAATATATTCTTGAAAGTTATTAACTTAAAGATAGAATCATAAAATTAAAATGGAGACCCCGATAGGTTACTGCAGAAGGGAAATTGGCTGAAGTGCACCAGATTGTGTTAGCAGTAACGTACAGTGTTACGGGTAGCACATAAACTAACTGCAGGCGGTCACGTAGGTGTACAGAAGACTCAGGCTAAATTACAGAAGCTTTTCCACTGGCCTGAAATGTACAAAGACGTGGTTATTTTTTGTACATGACTTACATACCAAATGGTAGGTAAGTAACAGGCAGGAATAAAACCAGCACCTTTCGTGCCATTTACTGCATTCGAAGAACACTTCACGTGGGTTATGATTAAATGTGTATCTCCGCTTCCTAAAATAGAAGTGGAAAACTATATTTGCTGACCATAATGAATATGTCTACCAGATTACCAGAGGCAATTCCATTACGGAATGTTAAGATAAAAAGGGAGGTGGAGGAGATGGAAGCTTTCTTTACTCGCTGTGGGCGAGGCAGTAAGATTCAGTCAGACCAACGATCTCATTTTACCGCTCAGCTGTTTAAGGAAGTCATGGATAGGTTCAGCATACAGCAGTTTAAATCAAGTGCATCGGATCCTGAATCCCAGGGAGCCTTGGAAAGTTAGCATCAGACGCTGAAGACCATGTTATCAGTGTACTGTTATGATTACCCGAATAATTGGAATAAAGGTGCCCCATTAAATTGTTTGCCATTAGAGATGCCCCAAATAAATCTACTCACTTTACTTCCTTTGAGTTAATATTCGTACATGAAGTGAGAGGTCGTTTGAAATTAATTAAATATAAATTGACAGGACCGAAGTCGGAAATCTCACCCATGGATTCTGTGTGTGAGGTGAAGGAGAGAGTAGATGGAGTAGGGGAGTTTGCTAAATACTATATCTGAATAGTATCTGAAGAGCACAACATAGAGTGAAGCAGGTGGCAGATAAAAACTCTGAAACTTAGGGGATATCCCGTGGGGATGACGTATTAGTATCACCACCAGTGGTAAGAAATCCCTTCAAAGCCAGGTTTAGTGGCCCCTTTCAAATAAAAAAAAAATGTGGAGTCAATTAAACTATCTAGTAAAGACACTGGAGATGACAAAAAAAATCGAGTATTTTATATGGATGAATAATGCTCCAGCCACATTTAAGACTCAGGAACAGGGCGGTGGCCAGATGAACAAATTGTGTAGTTTATCTGTATGATGTGGTGATCTTTAGGAAGTGAATAAAAGCTCACATGTAACAGTTGGCTGAGCATGTTGAACGATTACAAGAAGCGAACTTGGTAATAAGCTTAAAGAAAACAGAATTCACGAAGGCAGAGGTGACTTATTGGGACATTACATTCGACATGGAAGGTTGACCCCATGGGACACAAAAACGAAGGGCTTTGAGGAATTTCCACAACCATCCTCGAAGAAAGAGATGATTCGATTTTTGAGTGGATTCTATCAGACGTTTGTCCCAAACTTCAGCAACGTATTGGCACCACTGATGGATTTATTAAAGATGAACAGAGAATTGTGGTGGACAGAACAATGCCAGGAAGCATTTGAGAATTTTAAATCAGGATTAATCACCGCACCAGTTTGAGATACACAAAATATTTTGAAACCTTTTGAAAATTGTGTTTGATGCTCGGGATATAGGGGTCAGAGATGTATTGATACAGAAAGAGGATGATGGAATTGAATGGCTAATTGGCTACTTGTCGAAAAAACTCAATATCCACCAGAAAAAAAATACAAAATCTCCATTATTGAACAAGAATGATTATGTTTCGCACTGGCCTGCCAATATTTTAATGTGTATATGACAAACAAATTGTCGG
Source organism: Chiloscyllium punctatum (assembly GCF_047496795.1). Taxonomy (NCBI): domain Eukaryota; kingdom Metazoa; phylum Chordata; class Chondrichthyes; order Orectolobiformes; family Hemiscylliidae; genus Chiloscyllium; species Chiloscyllium punctatum. Next base: position 4,279 of record NW_027310615.1, read on the forward strand.
AGATGGTTGTGGACAACGACAAATCTCTCGCATTTTTTGGAATAGTTAAAGACCAGAATAAGAGACTATTTATTGGAGTCTTACCTGCCCGACTTTAAACTCACAAAATGTACATGTTGTGGCTCCTACAATGTGATAGCAGATGGGTTTTCGCGGATTTACAGGAAAAAGTGTAGATAAGATTTACCTTATTCCAGTGAGCAGAAGTAATATGAATGATATAACTGAGATTAATAATTTTGTATTTCATAAAATTGGGATTAAGAATTAGAGGAGAAGAAATGTAGTCATCTTTTTATTCTGCTGGTTCACTTTATTTTCTGAAGGAGGGAGATGTTATGAAGCCAAAAACATGTATGGTACTTTAAAACAGAACGGGTTTTTTCCGAATAGAACATAAAGCCACAGATGCCAGCTAAAGGTCACACTGTTCCACATGTCACCATTAGCTGAGAAGTGGCTACCTGAGTTTTGGTTGCTGTTTTGACAGCCATTCAAATGCAACCAAAGAGTTTAAATAACGCTCAGGAAACCAGAAGCCAATGGAATTTGAATATTATTGTTTGGACACCTGGTAAGCAACCAAATTATGAGAATTACTATATCATGGGGAGTATGCATACCCAGCATTTTGAACACTGGAGGGAGAGCTACTGCCATCCAACAGCAGAGTAACTGCTGTAGAGCAGGAGTGCTAACTGGCGATCTCAAACACTCTCCATCAAAGACACATGTTCATCTAAACCTACTTGCAATAAAAACATTTACCCGGGGAGATCAGCAGCTGGAAGAGTGAGCACAGTGGGGAAGATGGCGACTGTGTGCTCTCGAGATTGTAATGTTTAATTTGTGCGCTGTTGGAACAGCATATTTTCACAGAGTTGGAGTCAGATAGTAAGTAGCTAAGAAAAGAGGGGCTTGTATTTTTCAATAGTTGTTGTTTAGTGTTCACTATTAAAGTTAAGAAACAAACTTGTTAATTTTTGTTTAAATAGTGGAATATAGGAGATTTGTGTCACTCATATTTTAACAGATTAAGAGGTGAGGCCAGCTTCTCTGGGTGTTTGGTTTTAATTAACAGAGGGGTTCATCTTCACCTTGTAAATGTCCATCCACGCTTACCCCATTTCCCTGCAGTTTGCACATATCCTTCCAGTCCTTTCCTATCGACATATTTTCCAAATGCATTGAAATGTTGTTAATGTACACCCCCCCCCCCCCCGCCCCACCACCAACCACATCTGCTGGCAGCTCATCCATGTACCAGCCCTCTGTGTAAAGAAGTGGCCATTCAGGTTCCCTTTTATTCCTTCCCCTCTATCCTTAAACTGATCCCCTCTAATCCTTGATTTTCTATATCTTGGAAAAAAACTGAGAGCATTAACCCTATCCATACCCCTTGTGATTTTATGCAGCTCGATAAGGACTCCCTCATTCTCCTACACTCTAAAGAAAAGCTCCTAGCTTGTCCAACCTCTCCCTATAACTCAGACCATTGGGTCCTGGCAACGTCTTTGTAAATTTCTTCTGCACTCTTTCTAATTTCATAACATCCTCCCTATAACAAGGTTACAAAAACTGAATACAATACTCCAAGTACGGCCTTACGAAGTCCTGTGTAACTGCAACATAAATTCCCAACTTCTGTACTCAATGTCCTGCCTGATGAAGGCCAATGTGCCAAAAGCTTTCTTCACTGCCCTGTCTAACTGTGACTCTACTCTTAGAGAACCGTGCTTGTGAAAACCAACGACTCTCTGCCCACTGCACCCCTTAAGACCCTCCCATTCACAGTGTAACTCCTACCTTGACTTGAGTTTCCAATATGCAAGTCCTCACACATCTATATTAAATTCCATTTCCCATTTCTCGGCCCACTTCCCCACCTGATTAAGTTCCTGCTGCAATTTCTGATAAACTTTCTCACTGATCACGCTACCACTTATTTTAGTGTCATCTGCAAACTTACTAATCATGCCTTGTACATTCTCAACCAAATCATAGATAACAAACAGCAATGGACCCAGCCTCCGGTCTGACAAGCATCCTTCCACTAAACCCTCTGCTTCCGACCATAATCCCAACTGCACATTCGATTGGCCAGTTCCCCCAGCATCCCACGTGATGGAACCTTCCAGAGCAGCCTGCCATGTGGAACCTTATCAAAGGACTTACTGAAATCCATAGAGACTAAATTTACAGCTCTGTCCTCGTAAACCTTCTTGGTCACTTCATCAAAGAACTCTAACAAATTTGGGAAGCATGATATCCCACTCACAAGACTATGCTGACTGCTCTGAATCAAACCCTGTGTAAGTAATGGGTGCAGTCAATGGTATGCTGTCCTTCATTGTAAGATGATTCGAGTACATAAGTAAAGCCATCTTCCTGCTGTTGTAAAGACTTGCTGAGAGAGCTTTTGGGACACTCTCTACAGATTTGATCTCCTTTGTAAGGAATGATATCCTTCCCACAGATACAGATGGCTGTGTCATGACGGTAGAGTGACGAACCTGAAAGTTTAATCTCGAAATACGAAGAAATGGTGATGCTGAAACATGAGGTGTAGCAAGTGTATTTCCAAAAGACACATTGATAGGGTGAGAAATTCCATACTTTACCCAGGATTGATTGGTTTGATTTAGTGTCATGTATAGTACAGGGAAACACTTTATTTATGATCAGTGGAGGCAGATCATAGAATGCATAACCAGACAGATCATAGGGTGGAAATAGACTTGGACAGAGTAAGGCATACAGGATACACTGCACAAGACAAGCACTCGACAAGATCAACATGAGCAAGATCAGCATTATTTGAATGTAGAGAGACGATTCATCAATCTAACATGGCTTTACGAATTGTTTATATGCCTAAATTAACTCTCCCCATGTTATTGTGCAGTTGGTGTGTGAACCCGTACTGAACACCATGTTGTTCACAATCCCCAACAGCAGCCACAATACCTTCGATCTGAAACAAGTAGCTATTCCCACCAGCTTCCACCCTTCATAGAGAACACCAGGCTGGATTCTCGGAGATGGAAGGTGCCTTCTTGAGACTTCACACAAGACGTATGGCTTCCCTCCTCACCACTAGAAAACCACGTTAAAGTCCCACGTGTGTATCATGAGCAACGGAGCCAGGAGGAACAATGTGGAGCAGTCTGTCTGTGCAGCCTCTGCTCCACTTGTCCATCATGTTAGCGCACCAATCTGGAGACAATGAGGACTGCCAATGCTGGAGATTATAGTCGAGAGTAGATTGCTAGAAAAGCACAGATGGTCAGGCAGCTCCGAGCAGCAGGAGAATCCCCATTTTGGGCAGAAGCTATTCCAGGAATCAGCATCAATTACCTCATCTGTCTCTTTGCAAGTGCATTGAGGGAGGAATGGCCTCGTACCGTTCCTGTGTAAATGACTCAAGGGGCTGAATGGCCTCCTTCTGTTCCTGTGTAAGAGACTGAAGGAGCTGAATGGCCTCATCGTGTTGCTGTGGAAGTGGCTTTAGGGGCCGAATGGCCTCCTCCTGTTCCCTTTTAAGAGACTCCAGGGGCTGAATGGTCTCCTCCTGTTGCTGTGTCAGAGACTCAAGGGTCTGAATGGCTTCTTCCTCTTCCGATTGGACAGGACCAAGGGCCTGATTGGGTTACCCCGGTTCCTGTTTGACAGCTCGATGTTCTGACAAGTGTGATGATGCTGCAGGCTTTGAGAGGTTATTTTGTCCTGTTTCCTTTTCAGAGATTGAATGATCGTTACCAAACTGGTTATTTAAGGCCACTGAGTAAATAGCTAGGGATGCCTTGGGTTAATTTTAATGCAGCCTAAATGGGTGTGGCCAGCTCTCATAGGTTACGATCTCTGGGTTTTGGTTTCCAAGTAGCATCAGAAACTGTTGGGATCTCCACAGAGTTGGAAGCTTCAGTGACTATCTCCTGTCTGCTACTCTCTGAATTTTCTCTTGGTGCTGTTTTTAATTCCTGGATTAGTAAAATGTTTGTGACAATCTGTGTCTGAATTTTCCTTTCTGCCAGGGGCTGTGTTTATGGGATTTTCCTATATTGGAACAGTTCATTAGTAATAGTTCCTAGATTTGTTATTCTGTTAACTTGTCTAATCGAATTACGTTATTCTAAATTCCTCTTTCTTTGCTTTCATTTTATCTTTCATGTTTCAATAAATAGTGTTTATCTTCACACCAAGTAGTTTGACCAGTCCATTGCATCTGGAACAGTCACTTCAAAATAAAAAAAAAGAGTCTCGGTTACCGCCTTCAAGTATTTTCCAGGCGCTCTGGTGTGGCCCATCACACTAGACTCCTTCTCTTCCTGAGTAATAGGCTGGAGGCACTGAATGGGCTGTCTCTGTTCTTCTCCAATAGTGTCAATGGGCTGAATGGCTTCCTTATATTCCTGTGAAACCAGCGTGAGGTGCTGAATGAACTCTTGTTTTACTGTGGCAATGTGCAGTGTCAGGCAGTGCTGTTACATGAATGTTACGGCCCACTTAACAGCACAAGTCTCAAAGGAGTCTGGATCTTGCTGCACGTGGACACATACTAGTTCAGGAGCTGACAGGGGTACAAAATGCTCTGAACATTGTGGAATCTTCGGTGACCATCCCCACTTTTGATCTTATGGTGGGGAGGGTGAGGGTTGGGGTAGGGGTGAGGGTGGGGGCAGGAGACATTGATGAAGCAGCTGAAGCTGTTTGTCGAGAGGAAGCTACGCTGAGGATCTCATACAGACTTGACCCAGGACTGAGATTATGAACACCTTCCTTTGTGCCATGTTTGACTCCAAACACTGGAGAGTTTACTCTGATTCCCATTAATTCCAGTTTTGTTCAGCTCCTTGATATCGGGGCCAGTCATTTATCCCTGAACCCTTGAGTCAACCTCTTTTGTTCATATCAATAAACCATGATATAGGAGCAGCAAGTGTTTTCTTCAAACAGGTGGTGGTGAATGTCAGGATTTCTCTTCTCAAGAGTGGTGGCGAGCAAAATGACTGAAAGTATTTGAAGAGGAGGTAGATGGATATTGATCTGTCAGAGAGTTGAGGGCAATGATGAATTGGGTATGAAAGAGGATTTGAGACAGTGAGCAGATCAATCATGATCTTAGTGAAGGGCAAGGCAGGCTTGGGGAGTGAACAACCTGTTCCTGTTTCTGATGTTCTCACATTCTGTTCTTGGAAAGTTAATGGGTGTTATTTTCATGAATGTCTGTTATGGAATGTTGCAGGCAGGGAGACCAGAGGATTTTGTGAGCCATCTCTGGGAGGGGTATGGCGGCTGTATTCTCAGTGAATCTGGGTCTAAACATGACCAACAAATGAAGCACAAGTTGCAGAGAGGGGAAGCTCTGTAAAGAGAGATGAGAGGCCTCTTTCATACCCGTGCCTGGATTTTCCAATTGCATTTCCCAAATCACTTCAAAGCGTGAGTGACAGTCTTGAGAGGCTGAATGGTCTTCTCTGTTTCTGTGCAACAGGTTATAGGAGTTAGTGGCCTCCAACTGCTCCTATCTAGCAGGTATGCGGGGCTGGATGGAACACAGAAACATGGGACTGAGGAGCAGGAGTGGGACATTAGATACTTTGAGCCTTCTCCACCAGGCACTATGATAATGGACTCAGCCCCACTCTCCTGTCTGTATGCTGTTGCCCGTGACTCACTTCCCTGTCAAATATTTAACTAAACAGCATTCAATCCATGTGAACATAGAGGCACGATAAACTTCCAGTGAAGAGAATTCCCACTTGAAAGATCCTTTCAGAATATTTCGCCATCCCTCTTATCGAATCTGACAGTCATGCAGAATGGAAACAGACCCGTCAGTCCAAGCTGTTCACTCCGATCAGATATCAAATCTGACCTTGTCCCATTTGCCGGTAGTTGGCCAATATCCCTCCTCTTTCAGATACATTTTAAATGTGCGATTGTAGCCACCTTCACCACTTCCTCTGACAGCACTTTCTGTACACACACCACTCTCTGTGTGAAACATTTACCTTCAGGTCCATTCTAAATTATTCGCCCTCTCATTTTCAAACTATGCCCTCTTGTTCTGGACTCCCCTATCTTGGGGAGCAGAACATGGCTGTTCAGAATATCCATGCCCCTGATGATTCTATTAACTTCTATAATGTCACCCTTCAGCCTCTGACACTCCAGGGGGAAACACCTCAACCTCATCAACCTTTCCCTGAAGCTCAAACCTCCAGTTCTGCAAGTGAGTTGTACGCAGTTTTCTTAAAGTGGCCTCACCAACTTCCTGTTCAGAGGCAACATGCCACTACAACTCCTATACTCAATGCTCCGACTGATTCAGGCAAATGTGCCAAATGTGTTCAGCACCACTCTGTCTACCTGCAACTCCACTCTCAAGGAACTATGTACCTGCAGCCCTATGTCCCCTTGATCCACAACACGCCCCAGGACCTTACAATTAAGTGTATAATTCTGCCCTGATTTGCCTTCCCAAAATGCAAAACTTCGTATTTATCTAAATTTAACTATATCTGTTACTCCTTGTCCCTTTGTACAATCTAACTGTGGTCTCATTGTACTCTGAGATAATCTACTACACCACCTTTCTGATGTAATCAGTAACCTTACTAACTATGGCCCCAATATTCACATCTAAATCCTTTACATAAATGATGAAATGCAGGGAACTCAGTACCGATTCTTACAGCACACTGCTGCTCACAAGCCTCCAGTCTGAAAAATATCCCTCTTCCTTCAAGCCAATTGTGACTAGCTTCCTCTGTATCTCGTGTGACCGAATCTTACTCATCTGCCTACCAATCGGAATGTTGTGCACACCTTACTGAGGTCCATATAGGCAATGTCTACCAAACTGTCTTCATCAATCTTCTTTGTCACCTCTTCATAAAACTCAATCAAATTAATGAGACATGATTTCCAATGCAGAAAGCCACGTTGACAACCCCGATCAGCCCTTGCCTTCCCAAATGTATGAGCTGATCAATGTGTTGCTGGAAAAACACAGCAGGTCAGGCAGCATTCAAGGAGCAGGAGAATCGAAGTTTCGGCATAAACATATATGTAAATCCTATCCCTCAGAATCTCCTCCAAAAACTTACCCACCATTGACATCAGGCTCACCAGTCTATAGTTCCCCGACTTTTGGGGTCACTGCTTCCTTTTCCATTCCCAATGCTCCACTGCTCACAATGCATGTCAAATGTAACCAGGTTGGTGATATGGCCGATGATATCGGTCTCAGACTGGGTCAATGTCAGTTTTAGCAACAAGTCAGGCTAGTTTTTAAAATCTGCTCAAACAGCACCTTTATGATCCAGAGCAATTTTACTCAAACTATGATGGAAAGATGCATGGCAAACTGTTTGGATATTGCAAATAACGAATCGATATTTCCCTTTCTAAAAACACTGACAGACACATACACACAGACACACTCCCACACACACACAGACACACACACACACACACACACACACACACAAACACACACACACACACACATACATATACACACACACACACACACACACGCAGATAAACAAAATCTCTGCAATTTCAAGTTGAATGGGCTTTGTCCATATATTATTGTAACTGATGACAAAAGGAAAAATTGAGAGATTGTTCAAAATATTATTCTGCTTCTGAAGGCATTCTGAAGACTTCATCCTGGATCAGTTGGATTTGGCTGAATTCCCTTTGCATTAGGCAGTGAAGAGATTCCAATGAATTCTGGCCTGGGATCGCCCAAGGGTATCACAGTGGCTCAGTGGTTAGCACCGCTGCCTCAAAGCACCAGGGCCTTGCATTCAATTCCAGACTCGGGTGACTATTTGTGTCGAGGTTGCACATTCTCCCCTTCTAATGGTTGCTCCAGTTTCCTTCCACAGTCCAAAGCTGTGTGGTTAGGTGGATTGGCCATGATAATTTGTGCGAAGTGTTCAGGGGTTTCTAGGTTAGGTGCATCGGTTTGGGTAAATGTAAGGGAGCGAGCCTGGGAAGGTTGGTATGGGCGTTTTGTGCCGAAGGACCTGTTTGTACACTGTAGGGATTCTATAAAAATAAGAATGGTAACGATGACTGTAGATTTTTTGTTTTAGCTCGCACACATTGTTGTCCTGAGGAACAATGAAGGAAAGAGAGTGTAATCGGCCGTTCCTTCTCAGGCAGATTACATTTTCTCTCTCTCTGAGCTGAATCACACAGTAATGTCATCCTCTCCCAAACATGTGATGTCTCCTTGTACATTGTCCAAACTGTGTCTCCATCACATTCCCTGCTCCATGTAAGTGCATCATTGCTGCTGTCATACACAGAGCCACACTCTTAGCAGAAAATGGTCTCGGTCGATTTGAAGATATGTTCATATGTCGCTGCATCATTAAAAAATAAAATGTTTAATGTATTCAAAATATTTTGTTATAATGAATGCATTTTGCAACAAATACAGAAATTGCTGGAAAAGCTCGGCAGGTCTGTCAGCATCCAAATACCTTTTACATGCTCTATTTGTACCAGCCTCCACCACTTCCTCTGGCAGCTCATTCCACATGCACACCACCCTCTGCGTTAAATGGTGCTCGTGGGCTCGTCAAAAGCTTTCCCCTCTCAATTTCAACCAATGCCCTCGAGGTTTGGACGCCCAATCTGGGGAAAAAATGGTTATGGATAGGGTGAGTAGTCAGGTTTTTCCCCAGATTGGGCGTCCAAACCTAGAGGGCATTGGTTGAAATTGAGGAGACATAATGGCTGGTTTAGCTCTTTTATTTGGCAGCATAAGAGACTCTTTATCAAGCTAACCAAATTGCAACTACCCCCAGATTGTGGGGAGTAGATCGCCCAGATAAAAGCTATCAAGTAAGCTCTTTTTTATTCTATGTTAGTGCCTGGGCTGCTGAGGACTCGGTGTCAATACTGTGAGATATTGAAAAGGCATTTGGACAAATACACAGATAGGAAAGGATTAGATGCCTATCAGATAAAGTGAACCTTTATTAGTCTGTTTTTCTTAGCTAAATTGACAACATTTATGAAGTATTGTCATAACCCAATAATTATCAATATTGTTAAAGCATGAAAGACAATGCGTCAGATCGACGGCAATACAGCCAAAATCATGTTTCTTACCCCTGTAATTGGTATACCGCGTTGTCATCCGAAGATAATGGATTCCAGGTTTAAATTGTGGGCAACAACAATGACTGCAGATGCTGGAAAGCAAATACTGGATTAGTGGTGCCGGAAGAGCACAGCAGTTCAGGCAGCATCCAACGAGCAGTGAAATCGACATTTCGGGCAAAATCGACGTTTTTGCAGCGAAATCGACGTTTTTTTGCCGAAACGTCAATTTCGCTGCTCGTTGGTTGCTGCCTGAACTGCTGTGCTCTTCCGGCACCACTAATCCAGTATTAAACTGTGGGCAGCCAGGGGCGTACCTTGCTTGAGTAATTTAGAATTAGTAGAATCCCTACAGTGTGGATACAAGCCCTTGGGCCCAGCAAGTCCACTTCGACCCTCTGAAGAGTAACCCACCCAGACCCATTCCCCTAACATCCCATATTTACCCGGACTAATGCCCAAACCTACACACCCCTGAACACTATGGGTGATTTATCAATGACCAGTTAATTTAACCTGCACATCTTGTACTGTGGGTGGAAACCCACACAGACACGGCGAGAATATATTAACTCCATACAGCCAGTCACCCAAGGCCAGAACCAAAGCTGAGACCCTGGTGCTGTGAGGCAGCAATGCTTACCACTGAGCCACCACGTGTTATTTGATGGAGAAACAATGAAGTCATTTGATCAAATAACTCGTACGTATGGACTATCTAGTAGAGACCTCTTCTGTATTTTTTCCCAATCAGAGATTTGATTTAAAAAAAAACACACTTTTGCCACACTCTTCCAGAACTGATAACGGGAAGAGGCGCTTCTTGCTTAGAATACACTTTCTGTCAGGACCCTTTATCAATAGTTGGAGAGTGTCCCCTCAGACGAGACTGTGCAGCTTTGTGATGTCTGCCAGAGAGTTGGGGGTTCAGAACACTTCGGAGACATGGGAGGATATTTGTGAAAATGCTCAAAGGATTTTGATCTGTAATAGGACCCTTACCATGCAGTTGAAAATTCTTCGTAGGGTCTATCTGACCCCAAATTGTCCCTCAAAATTCAAAGTGGGATTATCTTCAGCATGTCCTAAATGCAGAATGACTACAGGCACTCTTACTCATTGTTTGTGGTTCTGCTGCAGACTTCATCTATATTGGAGCACTGTGTCAGATGTGATAGAGTGGGTCCAGGGGACTGAATTGGAGATGGACTTGGTTTCTGTTTTTCTGGGCCTGCCCAAGGTACTTTCCACAGATGAATATGGGAAAAATATATATATCCTTACGATCCGTACTTTCTGTGCTAGGAAAAATATTCTGTTGTGTTGGATGTCTGAACTCCGCCACCCCCAGAGAGGAAGAACTATGAACATAAAAATGTGTATCAGTTAATGCTCTTGATGAACGAGAGCTGTCCTTTTGTTATGCTGAGCTGTAATATTTATGCATAATTTATTGTTTAGTTTTGTATCTTCTTCTGTCTGTGTAGCGTTTTAACTTGTTTTGTATGTACATGCAATTGGATGTAATTTTTTTCAGATATTTGAGGTGTGTTGTTATTCGTTTATTATAATATTAAAAATCTCTTTTTAAATATTTTTTTTAATTAACATGCTAACATTGATAGAATACAGTCCCAAAAACTCTCATTAGAGAGACCATTCATGGTGGTTTATCCTGAGGATCACCATACCTCGGGTGATGGGGTGAGGCTTAGAGAGTGTCCCCTTCATGGTAATCTCTGTCAAGGTGAGGAACTGAACCTGTGCTGTTGCCCTGCCTCTACATCACAAACCAGCCATTCAGCCAACTGAGTGGGAGACTGTGTAACTGTTACAGACAGAAACAGTCACAGATAAAGGCTAAGAGAAACATTCATAACAAGGAAAGTGGTACAGTTCAGATAACGGTCAAGATAATGCCTGAGGGTAAAAATATTCTCTGCTCGAATTTGTATTTGTAACAAGACGTGTTTAGAAGTTGCTTTTGGTTTCATATCATTAAGGTGAGTCAAGTGACTTATGTGTTGCACACTGGGACACTAACATTTTCCTGAAACTGGGAAATATTTGGAACATTATCTGGAACATTCTATAATCGGCATTCACCAGAATATTCTATGACTGTGTGGGAGGTATTGCAAAGGACGGAGAGAGAGAGAGAGAGAGAGAGAGAGAGAGAGAGAAAGAGAGAGAGAGAGAAGGTGTTGCATGCAGTAGTGAGAGTCGGGGACCATGAGCCTTGTTCGGGAGTAGTTGCAATCACAGATATACAGTGAGTGTGAGGGAGCAGACAGAATACTATGACCCTTATCCTGAGAGAGCAGAGAAGGTTATTGATGCTTGTCCTGTATTGCTGGGCATTTCTTCAGACCTCAAATACTGCACTGAATTTGGGAGTGAGCCCAGACCATGCTCGGTGGGTCTGGTGGTGTGGCACCCTCAGGGATGGAAACCCCCTCTGTCCTCGCCCATCCAATACGCCCACCGTGCTCCGTCAACACACCATGGTGTAATTGCCCCTTATCTACCAATCTGCCATTTCTCTGCCTTTGCTCTGTATGCATCTAATCCTTTCCTATCTGTGTATTTGTCCAAATGCCTTTTCAATATTGTTAGTGTAACCACTTCAACCACTTCCACTGGCAGCTCAGTCTAATTTGCCAGTTCACCTTGGATTCAATGCGATCTAACCTTCTAGAGCGGCCTACTATGTGGAACCTTATCAAAGGCCTTACTGAAATCCATATAGAATATGTCTACAACCCTGATCTCATCAACCTTCCTGGTCACTTCCTCAAAAATCTCAAACAAAATTTGTAAAGCATGATCCTCCAGGCACAAAGCCATGCTGACTGCTCCAAGTCAAACTCTGTCTTTCCAAATGCATGCACATCTTATCTCTCAGAACCTTCTCAAGTGGTTTACCGAAAACAGGTGTGAAGCTTACTGGTCTATATTTCCTAGGCTTTTTTTTGCAGCCCTTCTGGAGTAAGGGCACAACATTTGCTACCGCCCAGTCTCCCAGGATCTTGGTCGCTAAGATTTTTCTCTCGCCTCTTACAGTGCTCTCACATATATCTAGTCAGGACCAAGAGATGTGTCTGACTTTGTGCGTTCTAATATGTCCAACAGCAACTCTACTGTGATATGAGCAGTACCAAGATATGACAACTAACCTCCTAAAGGTCACAGATCTTCATGTCTTTCTTCATGATAAACACAGAGGGCAAATTGAGGACTTCACCCATCTCTTGAGGTTTTACGCATGCATGCCGGTTTTGGATTTTTAAGGATCCTATTCTCTCTCTAGTTGCTCTTTATCTTTAATATACTGAATTTGGACTCACTCTAATCTTCTCAGCCAAGACTAACTCACACCCCCTTATGGCCTTGCTGATATCCTTCTTCAGTAAACTCCTCTATCCCCTGTATATATCTCCAGGGATTCCCTTGGTATGAGCTGCCTGAACATGAGCCACGGCTCCTTTTTTCTGGTCAAAGCCTCAATATCTCTTGACATCCAGAGTTCTATCTTCCAGTCTCACATAACCTTCACCCTCACAGGAAAATGGAAACCTTGAACTCGAGCTATCTCACTTTTAAAGCCCTCCCACTTGCCCGACATCCTTTTACCTGGAATCAACCAACTCCAATCATCCCCTGCAATCCCCAGTCTAACTCCAACCACATACGCCTTGCCCCAATTTAGAACTTGAATCTGTAGACCAATTTTGTCCCTACCATAACTATTTTAAAATTGATACAACTCTAATCACTTTTACCAAAATGCTCCCCCACTTTATCTCCTTCACCTTTCCTGCCCTATTTCACAACAGTAGGTCGAGTTTGTCCCTTCCCGAGTACGATGCTCTATATATTGATTGTGGAAATTTCGCTGAACACACTTAACAAATTACGTTCCATCTAAGTTCTTAAACATATGGAAGCCCCAGACGATGTTAGGAAAGTTCAAATCACCCGTTGTAACAACCCTATTGTTCCTGCAAGTCTCCTCAGTCCCCCTGCATATTTGTTCCTCTAATTCACATTGTTAATTATAGTGCAACCACTATAACATTACCATCCCTCTCTAACTACTTTGCACCATTCAAGAAACACTCATTGGATATTATCTCAGGTCTTTCAACTTTAAATACTGGTGTGATACTCGCCTTAATCAGAACTATTGGTATTTAAACTGTTTCCATTTACATCTCTATATCGCAGTGATTTTCACATCCATGGCACGCCTTGTCAAGGTACAGTGCAGATATGGAGCTGTAAATGGATGGGAGCTGCATATCCTGTCACTTCCAACATTGGCTGCATGTTTCCCCACACTGGGCAGTGATCTAACACCGTGTTACCAAACAATGCAACAGCCTGTGTTTATATATGAATGAATCAGTGCGGTCTGCACAGCTCCCAAAGCTGGACATTTAGCACATGATATAGATCAGGCATTGGTGTGGGCTGCACAGAGTGCCATTCTGGACATTGCTGGGTTGTATTCTGCAGTACACTCGCCATATCTACACAGTGCTCCATCCTGAAAGTATAATGGACGGGCTGGTTATGTGAGTTGGATTGCGAATGTGAGAGAACGAAACATTTGGCTATACCTTTATTTTATGCTTTCATTCTTGTTATTGGACCCTTCATTTCCAGACTCATCCGGTTAGATCCGACCCTCTGGATGAGTCATGGTGACTGTTGTTGCAGCATCTGGGTCTGCAACATGACCAACAAATGGAGCAGAGGCTGCAGAGAGGACAGTCTCCGTAAAATGGAATGAGGGAATCACCATCAGATCAGCCGTGGTCTTAGTGAATGGTGGGGCAGGATTGTGTGGACCACGAATGCAACTTACTCATATATTTGCGTTTGTTCCAAGCAAACTCCCCTTCTCTCCCAGTGTCCCATGGTGGTGGGGAGTGAGTCCCCTCCTCCTGTTCCTGTGTAACAGGATCTTCGGGCCTCACTCACCTCCAGATTTCCCTGTGTCCCAGTTTTGAGCAGTGGAATGACTGCCTCCTGTTCCTGTGTTCCAGACTCGAGCGGTTGAATGACTCCCTCCTGATCTTATGTCCTAGTCTCGAGCAGTTGAGTGACTGCCTCCTGTTCCTGTGTCCTAGTCTCGAGCAGTTGAATGACTCCCTCCTGATCTTGTGTCCCAGTCTCGAGCAGTTGAGTGACTGTCTCCTGTTCCTGTGTCCCAGTCACGAGCAGTTGAGTGATGCCTCCTGATCCAAGGTTTGCGATAGTAGATGTCCTCCTCCTGCTCCTGAGTAACAGGCTCCAATAGCTCTATGTTCACCCGCTGCTCCTGTGGAATGCAGGTGAGGAACTGAATGGCCTCTTCACATTCCTTACAGCTTTTCTTGACTAAAAGCCTTTCTCCTGTTTCTGGAAAACACCATCAAAGTCTGAATGATTTATTTTTGTATTTTACTGTCAGTAATTGAGCAAACCAGCTGACTGACAGAATTCAGAAGCTGAATAGCCTCCTCCTGTTCCCGTGTGAAACTCTCAAGAGTCAATAGACTCTCAGAGATGTATAGCATGGAAAAAGATCCTTCGGTCTGGTCATCTATACCAACCAAATATCCTAAATTAATCTCGTCTCCCTTGCCAGCACTTGGCCCATCTCTCTCTAAACACTTTCCATGCATGTATCCATCCAAATGCCTTTCAAACGGTGTAACTGTACCTGCCTCCACCACCTCTTTTGGCTGTTCAACCCATACACACAGCAGACTCTGTGTGAAAATGTTTTCCCTCACGTCCCTTTTTAAATCTTCCTCCTCTCACCTTCAGCCTTTATATTCTATATTTGGAATTGTCTATCCTGGGAAAATACATTGACTGTTTACTCTTTCTATGCCCCTCCTGAC
The DNA here is from genome assembly GCF_047496795.1 of Chiloscyllium punctatum. Classification (NCBI taxonomy): domain Eukaryota; kingdom Metazoa; phylum Chordata; class Chondrichthyes; order Orectolobiformes; family Hemiscylliidae; genus Chiloscyllium; species Chiloscyllium punctatum. Next base: position 19,302 of record NW_027310615.1, read on the forward strand.
TCTATAAATTTCTTTAAAGTCCCCCCTCAGCCTCAACACTTGAAAATACTCCCAGCCTATTCAAACTCTCCCTGTGACTCTAACCCTCCAACACCTGCAACATTCTTTTAAATCTCTTCTGCACCCTGTCAAGTTTGACAACATCTTTCCGACAGCAGGGTGACTAGAACTAAAGGCAATATTACAAAGGTGGCCAAACCAATGTCCTGGACAGATGCAACATGTCATGCCAACGCATAGACTCAAAGCACGCACCAATAAAGGAAAGAACACCGAGTGCCTTCTTCACTACACTGTCTACCTGTGACAACACTTTCAAGGAACGGAGAACCTGCACCACAAGGTGCCTCACAGGGCAGCGATCGGGGTTTAATTCCATCCTTGAATGACTGGCTGTGTGGAGTTTGTACATTCTCCCCGTGTCTGTGTGAGTTTCCTCCGGATGCTATGTTTCCCTCTGACAGTATAACGATATACAGGTAAGGGTAGGTTGGCCATCCTAAATTGTGCATAGTACCCTTGGATGTGAGGGCAAGGTGCATTAGCCATGGGAAATGCAGGCTGAGAGGGATAGGGTCGGGGTTTGTCCAGTGGGATACTGTTTAGAGGGTCGGTGTGGCCTCGATGGGCCTAAAATCCTGTTTCCGAACTGTAGGGATTCTATAATTTCTATGGAGTTCTCCTTGATTGGCAACTTTCGACAGGATCCTACCTATATGTCTGGCCCTGATATTTCTTGCCAAAATGCAACACCTCACATTTATCTAAAATAATCTCCATCTGCCACTCCTCAGTTCACCTAATTAGGTTCCCATTATATTCTGAGAGATCATTCTTCACTGTCGACTACACCACCAAATTTGGAATTATCTACAAACTTACTGACAATACTTCATATACTCAAGTACAAATGATTTGTATAAGTAACAAAAGGCAGTGGACCCACTGTTGATCTTTGCTAGCAGCGCCACTGGTCACAGGTCTCCAAGTTTAATGAACAAATGCCAACTGTCACAAATATTCAAGAAAGGTTTGGATCTAAATGGCGAGTTCTCCCTGGATCTCAGGCAGCCTAACCTTGCTAACCAGTCTACCATGTAGAACATTTTGGCTTTCTTACTGAATTCCATGAAGACAACATCCACTGTCCTGCCTTCATCAATCACCATCTTCAATTCCTCAAAACGTTCCACCCAGTCAGTGAGACGTGATCTCCAATGTACAAAGCCCTCTTCTGTCCTTGTCTTTCCAAATGCATATGCATCGTTTCCCTCAAAATCCCCTCCAACAATTTAGTCACCATTGACTTCAGGCTCACCGATCTATAGTTACCTGGATTTTCCTTAATTTCTGAAATATTGACACTATGTTATCAACCCTCCAGTCTTTTGCCACCTCACCTGTCGAAATCAATGTTACAGATATATCAGCAAAAGGCTGAGCAATTTCTTTCCTAGCTTCCCATAATATTCTGGGATACAACTGATCAGGTCCCAGGGATTTGTTCACCTTTATATGTTTTAAAATGTCCAACATCTCCTTGTCATATAGATACTTTTCAAGATATCACTATGTATTTCTTCATTCGCTTGCTCTTGTAACCTCTTCTACATTAAATACTAGGAAAAAATACTTGTTTAGTATCCCTTCTACCTCCTATGGTTCCACACATACGTACCCTTACTGATCTTTAAGGTGCCTATTCTCTCCCTAGTTAATATTTTGCAATTAAAGGATGTGTAGAGTTGCTTCAATGCCTCGTTAACCCGATTTCTGAAGCCATCTCATGTCCACATTTTTCTGGCCCAATTTCCCCATTGACTATGCACTTATTGCCGTTATACTCCTCTCGGGATTCACTTAATCTCAGCTCTGTTTACCTGACATATGCCCCCTTCCTTACCTTGACCATAACATCAATATATCTAGCCATCCAGCACTCCCTGCACCCACCAGACTTGCCCCTCTCACTAATACCAACACGTTGGCTCTGGACTTTCTGAAACCAGGCTTTGATGGCCTTAGATTTTCCAACCATCCCTTTACCTGTGAATAGGGTATTCCAATCAGCCTTTCACAGAGCTCGCCTAACACTTTCAAAATTGGCCTTGTTCAAAGTTATGATTTTAATGTTTACATCAGGTCTTTCCTATTCCACAACTAGTTTAGAACTAATATTTATGTGTAACAGACTTGAATGTTAAATAAACATTTCCTGTCCCCCTGTAACAGGCTCGAGAGGCTGAATAAGCCCCTCCTGTCCCTCTGTAATAGACTGGAGAGGCTGAACGATCTCCTCCTGTCCCTCTGTAATAGACTCAAGAGGCTTCATGGCCTCCTCCTGTCCCTGTGTAACAGATCGGAGACATTAAATGAGACGACAACCGTTGGATTATGAGCAGCTGGTCAACTGTATCTAATAGAGGTCTATTCCTACTCAGTTACAGAAGCACAAGCAACACTAATTACTCCAGGTGCCCTCTCAGTAACACTTCATACAGCTGCAGCGACACATCTCTTTGTTTTGAATGAATCTTTCGGCAAAATGTGCCAATATTCCAGCTTTCCACATTTTCAAGTAGCAACAGGCTGATATGGGCTGAATGGCCTTCTCCTATCCCTCTGTAAGAGGCCCATAGGGACAGAATTGCTTTGGCCTGTTCCTGAGCAGCAGTCTCAATGCTCTGTCTCAAGGTTACGAAAGGATTTGACAACAGGGCATTAAAACCAGGAGTGGCCGCACACTGGTCAATAAGTACCGTACTTTGGGTTCAGGTATCGAGAAACTTGCCCACCTGACATTTTTTATGTAGCCGATCTGTTATTTTATAACTGCATCCTTTCATAAAAAGAGTGGAATATATATAGACACCTGCAGTGTCCTGTTAATACTCTCGTATACAAGTTAATAAAAAGATTTAAAAGATTTAAAGATTTATGATCCATCCCTCAGCAATCCTCATCCATTCCAACCAAAACCAGGAAATGAAAAGTGATGTGTTGAACAGGTTAACTGTGCCTATTTGTTCAGTAAGTGCGATTAAAGCCAATCTCCATGGATTCTAATTATCCCAGTGGAGTGTTTCCATCTTTTAATGATAAATGGGCTCCGTTCAATGTGTTATCCCATAACATGAGCGGGAGCATCACCGACAGCACTGATAGGGATCAGCAGATCGAGAGAGAAGGGGAGGGGAAATCAGAATCTGAGAACATGAGACTGGAATGTTCCAACAATGGATCAGAACCTGAGAACATTAGACTGAAATATTCCAACAATAGACAGGAGCTTATCTGATTATGTTTGGCGTCTTTCTGCATTTTATTGGTGGTCATTATCATCGCAGATCTATTACGCATTCTCATTATTCAATACTTTTATTATCCCTTCCTGGTTATCGTTGGTGTTCCTGGTGAGTGTCACTGTCCAGATTTTGTTTTCGAAAAAACAATTATGACTGTATTACTGTTATTTCATATAGTCTACACTTCTTGTCACCATTATTGTTCCTGTTGAATCTCTCAATCCAGATATTTACTCTACAGACCACTACTAACTACATTAATGAAGGTGTTCAATTCCTGCCTCCCTCTCTGCTCTGACAGTGTTACTCACGGTTCTCTATGTTGATCTATTCAGTTTCAGGGGAGAACCACAATGCATGGTATCATTGCCTTTGTTGTTAAGAGCGTGGAGGTCACCGTCTACTGCTCTGGTTCCAAACTCCACTTCCTTCCACTGTTTCCATCCCATCCCTGGCCAATATATGCAGCTGAAGCAGACAAGTCACAACTGTGGGACATCTCTTTGACTATGAGCTGATTCTTGACACCATGCCCTGAACATTTCGAACTTGAAACGATCACCACTCCAGAATATATCTCACTGGTTTATTCCATCTGCTGTTTGAACCTTGAGCTATGAAGTACAGGCTTAATGAAGTTAATAATCTGCTGCTGACTCTCCTTCAGACCTGCCGAAACAATTCTGATTCGAACTCACACCAAACTCCCATCTATCTGTCATTCATGTGCACGTAGATGTATATTGCTGTTGTGTCTGGCAATGACTTTATTTTAACATTCTCAAACACTTTATATCATCTGTCCATGAAACTTCCCTCGTTCTGTCTGTTGATAAATAAAAAGCCTGCCAGTTGTTCTTATTTAAAATAGTTTCCTCCATGTGCGTTCCTTCTCAAACAATGAGTTTAACATTCAACCCCCGCCCCCCCCCCAACACACACACACACACACACACACAGAGCAAACCTTCCCATTGTAGGCAGTAATCTGATGCGAGGATAGTTAGCATATGATAGTAAAGTTTGCAATACTCTCATGCTGGGCATATAGTGCAGTTTACTGAGCAAAACACGAGCATGGTCTGCACAGCTGTCCATGCTGGGCTGTCATCTTGTCCCAGTTTATGTTCTTTGTGGTGTTCTGTTAAGCAGATTGAGAATTTGATGTAACAAACCATTTCAGCTGATCTGACAATGCCTTTGTTCAATGTTCTCATTCTTGTCATTTTACTCTCGAAGATCTCACTTATCCAGTTAGTCCCACTGCCCTGTCTTTTTCCCCATATTTCCACAACACCTTTTCAGTTAATTAACTGTCTGTTTCTGTCTTTAATGTGAATCTCTCTGTCCCTCTGTATCTTTCCCTGGCCTTCGGTTTTGTCTCCCTAGTGTATCGAGTGCTGGCATTGTGTAGCTCAGAAATACTGAAATGGTGTGTCAAGCTGTTGTTCACTTCCTGGTATGTCCCATGTGATGGTCCATGGAGAGGGGTGTTTCAAAAGTTATGAGATACATCCCTGTTGTTGTCCCTCTCAGGTGACCTTGCGATAAGTAACATGAGGAAGCCCACTGAGTAAAGGACCAGGCACCTAAATTGTGTGACAATGCAGTCACTTTTTAAATAAAGCTTTGGTTTCTAATTTTTTTTAGTAAGAGGTCTTAAAGACCAAACTGCCGACTGGAAACAGCTCAAGAAAATAACTTAGGGGGTTTTTAGGGTTTTTAATAAATAGTAGTAACAATGGCCAGCTCACATAGACCAGGCTTTCTAGTTTGTTTTTTCTTGTAGCTGTAACAATCACCGGGTGCTTGGGGTCCCAGAGGGGTTGGAAGTTTTAGTAAATTATCCCTAGCTGCTACTCTCTCTAAAGCCTCACTTGATGGTGTTTCCTCCTGGATTGGAGATCTGTATGCAAGAATGCATGCCTGAATGTTCCTTTTTGCCAAGGGGTGTGTTTAGGTGATGTTAATAGATTGAACAGTTCATTTGTAGAACGTACTGTATCCATTATTCAGTTAAGTTATCCAATAGTTAAGTTATTCAAAATTCCTCTTCATTTTGTATGGATTTCCATTAGAGGATAGTGAGGTAGAGCAACCCTATGGTAGCCAAAGGCCTGATCAGGATTTGTTTAAATACATCCAGGCATTATCTAAATTTGATGAGAATGATGGGGGAGCCTTTTTAATTTCATTTCAGAAAGTGGCTAAACAAGTGCAGTGGCCAGAGAACATGTGGATTTAGTTTATCAAAATAAATCTGATAGGTATTTGTATCCCTATGGGAGGAGGTGAAGAAAACAATCTGAAGTGCATATGAGCTTGTGCCAAAAACCGACAGTGTTTCAGGAATCTAAAATAGCATCCCTCGTTAAACGCACGTTGTGTTTGAAAGAATCAAACAAAGTAATTTTGAAAGGTGGGGAAGGGTAGTAATTGTTCCAACATATAAGCTATCCAGAAATGTTCTTTTCTTTGATTGTATTTTAACTAAAGCATTTTAACAGATTATATTTTGCTTAACGTCGAGTGGTTTGACCAGTCACAACATATCTGGAAAGCACACTTCACATCTATATTCAAAATAAGGAAAGGTTTGGGTCTAAGTGGCCTTATTAAAATATTTTGCAGGAATCTGGTCTGGTCCACAACACTTATAGACGAGGGGTTTCTAACTGACTCCTGTTATTGAAAAGTTAGTGCAGCAGCTGGGGATGGTTTGCTGGAGGATGTGCTGTGAGCTGCCTCAGACATTCAGGGAGACCTTAGGATTTGGTGACCCAACTTTGGATGGAGCCTGGGGACTGTAGTTACAACATCTGGGTCTGCAACATGAACAACAAATGGAGCAGAGGTTGCAGAGAGGGGAAGCTTTGAAACCACCAGTGAGTGTGTGTGGGGAAAGGGATCTGCTGTGTCCATCCCGAATTTTCCAGGAACAGCTTCCCAAGCTCCACTGAACCCAGGAGCAGAGTGTGAGGGGACCCTGAGTGAACAAGGAGCTGGTCACAGAGCGGTGTCACCTTCTTTAACCCGTCTTGCAGCTTCACCTCAGGGGGAAGGACGGTGCTGCCAGTGGCTGTTCGGGTCACAGTTTCATTCAGCTTCTATGTTCTGGAACGTTTCAAACAGAACTGGGTGACATAGCCATCATCTCCCAGTATGTTGCCATCAATGTAACGATTCAGTGACGGAGGATATATATGATGGATGAGGTAAATACATTGTTTCACCCTCAGCAGGGAACTGCCGGGTGTATCCAGTGTAATGGGATTCCTGATGGTGTACATGGCATCTGCGGAGTAGCCGTGTCAATGGGGAGAGGTAGAGGAACTGAAGGAGCACTCTCTGTATTAATGAAATGACAGATTATATCATGTTATATTGCAGCTGCCAAATTATTCTCCATTGCCTTTACCTCTCTGTATCTATCTGTCGACCCTCCACTCTCTCTTGATAATTTAATCTCTTGCTTATCACAGCGACATCACCAAACTCAGTATCTCTATATCTGTTCCCTCCTCCTGATCATTGATATAGATTGTAAATAGTTGACGACCCAGCACTGGTCACTGTGTGACTCCACTGGTGACGTTCTGTCAAACTGATTAAGACTGATTTATCCGCAGTGCCTGCTTCGTGTTTGATACATAATCCTCCCCCATTACTGTGTAACACAGTCGTAAAGCTGAATATGAACGAGGAGCATCAGTCAGGAATCCAACGCTTCTAACCTGCTCCGCCATGGAATACAATCATGGCTGATGTCATCGCGGCCTCTGTAACACTTTCCTGCCATCTCTCCATCCTCAAACTGTAGTCTCTTATTGTAGATTGTGCCACATGAAAAAGTATCCACTCCACAGCTACACTTTCAATTACGTTTAGCATTTTACAGACCTCAATGAGCTCTCCGTTTATTCTTATAAACTCGACAGTATAGGCCTAAACTGCTCAATTTCTCTTCAGAAGACTAACACTTCAAATATGGAATCAATCTAATGAAGCTCTTCTGAATTGCCTCCAAAGGAAATACCTCATTCTGCAGGACACCCAAACTGTACTCCAGTTCCAGCCTCACTAATGCCTTGCATAGTTACAGCAACCTTTCTGCTCCATCCTTTTACAAATAAACGATGAAGTTATGCTTGCATTCCTCATTACTTCAATTACCCGCAAGCAAGTTTTCTGTGATATGCAAGCAAGCACCCAGCTCCCTCTGCACTTAAGCACTTTGAAGTTTCTCTCCATTTTGAAAATCATTTGCCTTGTTATTAGGCTGGCCAACTTGAATAACCCCATATTTATCCACTTTAATTTTCATTGCCAAATGTTTGCCCATTCACCCAATCTATACACATATTTTTTAAATCTCTTGCATCATTATTCCGAAGTAATTTCCCACCAATGTTAGTGTCATCTGAAAATGTAGCTATAGCATTTTCTATCCCGTCAACCGAGTAATAATGTCGATCACAAATGGTTTAACAATGAGAACTGAAATCTATGGCACCCAACAAGTTGCATTTTCCAATAGAAAATGACACCGTTAATTCATCTGACTGCATTTTGTTGGTTAACCAATCCTCCATCCAAGCGAATAAATTACTCCTAAACTGATGCTGTCTGATCTTACCACTCACTCTTTGGAGAAGCGACGTATCTGAATCCTTCACGAAGACCAGCTATCTTCCACTTCCAGGATTCCCACTATCCACCTTGTTTGTCACGTCTTTCAATAACTCAAGAAAACACTTCAATCATGATTCATCCTTTGCAAAACCATGTTGACTCAGATGAATTGTGGTTTACGTTTGCAAATGTCCACAACAATGGATTCGAATAATTTCCCTTAAATTACAATACTTTATTGTTACATTTTACTCCCTAATGTATTCAGTTATTTTAAGTTCTTCCCTTTCTAAAACCTTTACGTTTTCTTTGAATTCCTGTTTGATGGGCAAAAGGGTTTTAAGAGATGTGCTCCAATTGCTGTATAAGCGGTATGTGTGGCTGACTGGACTCATCATCCTGCTGGTGCACAAAATCGATGGGCTGAAGTCTTTCTGGTGTTCCCATGTTGTCATCTCCAAGGCCAAAATGACCACCTCCTGTTGATGCGTTAGAGAGGTGGGGGATTATGGAATCTTCCCGTTACTGTGTAACATTTTGAGGGCCTGATGGGTCTTCTCATATTTCTCCATAATCGGTGGAGATACTGAACGGTCTCCTCATGTATCCCAGAGATGGAACCAAGGGAGCGTTTGGTCTTCTCTTGTTCCCATACAACAGACACGTGTCTGAATTACCTCCTCCTTTCTCACGAAAAAAGTCTCAGATAGTTTTTATCCTAACACATTTCCCTTGCAACAGACTCGGTGGGTCTGAATGGCCTTCTGTTATCCCAGTGTAACAATCTCCAGTCACTGTGTGACCACTTCCAGTTCCTATGTTACCAACTTGAGGAGGCTGAATGGACTGATCCTGTTGCTGCGTAACAGGATACTGGTGCAGCATGGCCTCCTCTGGGTCCAGTGTTATAGATTCGAAGGGCTGATTGGCCTCGAATATATATCAGGCTCGAGGGGCTGAACAGTGTCGTCCTATTCTGGTGTAACAGGCTCGAAGGCCTGAATATCCTCCTGTTGTTCCTGTGTAACAGGCTGGAGAACGGAATGGATTCCCCCACTATCTGTGTAATTCTCTTCAGTTGTTGACTCTTTCCTGTCATCTATGTTGAAATAAGTTCATCCTTTATTTTTGTAAACTCCAATGGCTATTGGATCAACCTGATCATCCTTTAGTTATAAGCTAGCACCTTCATTTCAGGAATCAGCTGAGGGATCCATCTTTGAGCTGCTTCCAATATAACAACATCCTTTCTTCATTGAAGAGACGAAATCTGTACACACTACTTCAGATGTGATCTCACTAAGACCCTGTACAGCAGCAGCAATACTTTACCAGCCTGCTGTAAGGATCCCATCCAGGTTAGAGCAGTCTCAGCTCTCTGGGGGAAATACAGAGCATTTATGAACGACCATTGTCCTTCTCTACTCCACTAGCATAACGGGAGATCTGGAGAAAATGTCACAATGATGCTTAAGAAGATCATAAATGATGTGGCGAGATGATCTCTACCATTAATCTCCCCAAATCCCACATCGCTCAGATTCTCCAGAATCTAGTAAGGTGGAGTGCAAAAACAGCAAGGAGAAGGAAACATTGATGGGAGTTATATATCAAAGTGAAAGCTGCCATACAAATGCTGGACATGTTATAAAACGGGAAATGATATATACACATTTGTGGGTACTGCAGTAATAACGTACTGTTTACATTATATCTAAACTGTGTTAACCCAACTGAATGCTAATGCTGGGAAAAATGGATTTCATGAGCATGTGTTAGATGGTGGCATTAACATTTTGTCGAGCACGGAGCTAGAGATCAGGTTATTTAGAAATTGATGTTGGCTGATCAAAAGAACTAATTGAAAATTTTGCTGTAAAGGACCTTTTGGGAACAGTGACCACAATGCATTGGTTTTCTTTTATGCTGTTTGAGTACACGGTAGTTTTTGTTTTATTTGAAGTAACTGTTATAAATCTGAATCATGCAAGCCCTGAAGGTGTGAGGAGAAATTGGGGTCTGCAGATGCTGGAGATCAGAGTCGAAGAGTGTGGTGCTGGAAGATCAGAGTCGAAGAGTGTGGTGCTGGAAAAGCACAGTCAGGCAGCGTACGAGGAGCAGGAGAATTGACGTTTTGGGCATAAGCCCTTCATCAGGAATGAGGCTTATGATGAAGGGGGCTGAGAGATAAATGAGAAGGCGGTGTGGCAGGGGGGAGGTAGCTAGGAATGCGATAGGGAGATGAAGGTGGGGTTGAAAGTGATAGGTGATGAAGGGAGACAGAACGCCTCATCTACTACATACATTAAAGCCAGTGTGGTCTTCTCTACATTGGTAAGGCAGGTGGATCATTTCAGAGAACATATCTGGGATAGCCACATTGACCAACTCCACCGCCTTATGGCTGAACACTTTAACTCCCCTTTCCACTCTGCCAAGGACGTGAGAGTCCTGGGCCTCCTCCATCGCCAAACCCTAACCACCCGAAGCATGGATGAAGAAAGGTTCCTCTTCTACCTTGGGACCCTCCAACCACAGGGGATTAATGTAGGTTTCACCCGTTTCCCCATTTACCCTAACTGCACCTTATCCCAGTCCAATCTTCCAACTCAGCATCCTCCCCCCTTTTGAACGTTCCTATGTGTTCATCTTCCTTCCGATCAATCTGGTCCACCCGCCTCACGGACCTAACCCTTTCAGCCTCACCTTCAACTATCTATTAGATCACAGGAATTAGCTTAGAAAAATGCCAAGTACCGTAGTAAGCCAGTGGATTCGGAGCAATATAGGACCCAGCGATGGATGACCAAGAAAAGAAAATCAAAACGTGAAAACGCATACAAACAAAAGAAAAACATAAAGACTGCAAAAAAAAAGTACATCAGTGTATGAAACAAAAATAAAAACAAGGTCAAATATGGAACAGTGGGTGTGCGGACAGAATAATTTATTGAAGACAACAGAGAAATCACAGGGAAAAGAAACAGTTTCTTTGTGTCTATCTTGAAGGCAGAATATCCAGAAATTCTCCCAGAAATACCAAGTGACCATGGGACTTGTGTAAGTAAAGTCTAAGATCATTTTTATAAGTGCTGAGGTCATGTTTTAAAAGAAAGCTGGATTGAGTATTTATAAATCTGACAGATCAGATGAACTTCATACAAGAATTTCAGAGGAAGCAGCAATAAGCATATTGATTGCATCGCAGATAATCACGTTGTTTTCCAATACATTCCCGAAAGATATTTAGCCAATGTGGATAAGGCAAAGGTTACAAATATTATCCAACAGTTTAAGAAAGGGTGATGATGGAGAGTGGTGAACTGCAGATCAGTAACTTGTCATCCTCGGTCGGGTGTCTGTTGGGCTCGATTATAAAGAACGTATTACTGGATATATAGAAGGTAATGGGAAAACTGGGGAGGATGATAATGCATCGATGAAACGAAAACCATAAGTGGCAAACATTTTTTGGAATGGTTTGAAGATGATTCTTGTGGACGTAGGCAATGAGGAGCTAATGGATAACGTATCGTTGGATATTCAAGAGGATCTTTTTTAAGAACTCTCCCACTAACATCATAAGAAAAGTTAAAGTGAACGGAATTGGGAAGAATTGGGCGGCACAGTGGCATAGTGGTTAGCACTGCTACCTCACAGCGCCAGAGACACGGATTCAACTCCCGCCTCAGGTGACTGACTGTGTGGAGTTTGCACATTCTCCCCGTGTCTGTGTGGGTTTCCTCCGGGTGTTCTGGTTTCCTCCCACAGTCCAAAATGTGCAGGTCAGGTGAATTGGCCATGCTAGATTGCCCGTAGTGTTAGGTAAGGGGTAAATGTAGGGGTATGGGTGGGTTGTGCTTCGGCAGGTCGGTGTGGACTTGTTGGGCCGAAGGGCCTGTTTCCACACTGTAACGCAATGTAATCTAAACACAAGCAAATCGGAAACGAAAAATTAGGTTTACATTCATGTGAATGTAATTGAAATATAGAAGATGCCATGCGCCAGCCGCACAGACTGTTGCTGAGACTAAACTGAGAGTATTGTGTACCGTTTAGAGTCCCAATCTAAGATAGAATATACTACAGACGAACTGCAAAAGGTATTCTCCGATTAATCCCTAAAATGGCAAGATTGTCTGATGGGGAAACTCAGCCTGTGATCTCGAGTTTCAAAAGATGAGAGGTGATTTTAGTGAAACTTAGAAACATAGAGGGGAGAGAATAACCGAGGGACATGGAGAAGTGCAAGCAGGAGAGATGAGGGAGAATCCCATGATTTATTCTACACGGACAAGTAGAACAGAATAATCAGCAACAGTTAGTGTCCATTAGAATACCAAAGGGGAAATCTGTGTGTTAACCCGGAGAACATTGATAGATTGTTACATGTAAACATCACAGCTGTTTTACTTGGGAGAAGGAGGATGCAGGTACAGAATTCGAGAAGATGGACTGGAAAGCTCTTGGAAAGAGTTTGATGTAAAATACAAGCAGGGGCTTGAGGCTTTGTCTGGTATAAAATTGGACCAATCTGCAGGTCTGGATAATGTTGGAGTCAAGGGAGGAAAGACGCTGATTGGAAATTTTAATTAGAATCTGACAATAGGGGAGGTGGCAGAGGACTGGAGAACAGCTATTATGATTGCACTTCACAGGAAGGGTGGTAGAGATAGACCAGGAAACTCTAGACGAGCGAGTATTAAATCACTGTTCGGGAAACTACTGGAGAAAATAGAGAAGGAGAAAATTGAACTCCAATCAGAATGGCAAGGCTTGATCAGGGATAATCATCATGACTTTATCAGAGTGAAGTCACATTAATGGAGTTGATTCAATTAGTTTGAGGAGGTCGCTTATTTCGTTTTGACGCAATGCCTTTGACAAAGTTCCGCATGGGAAACTGAAAAAAAAGTAAAATCTCAGAGTATCAAGGATAACTTGAGAAGTTGCAGCAAAAATTGTCTTAGTGTCAGGAGACAGAGGGTGGTGGGAGAAGGCTGTTTGTGTGACTGGAGACCAGTGTCCCCTGGTGTACCACAGGGATCAGTGCTGTGTCCCTTATTGTTTGTAGCATTCATAAATGGTATAGATGTGAATCTGGAGGGGGGTGGAGGGGTGGGAGTCGTGATAAGCAAGTTTGTGTTTGACACAAAGATTGGCCGGGTGGTTGGTAGTGAGGAGGAAGTTCTGATTTTAAAGGAAAATACAAGTGGAATGATCAGATGGGCAGATCAATGGCAGATGGAATGTGATCCAGACAAATATGAGGTGATGTACTTTGGAAGGAGGAACCAGACATGGGGTGTACACAATGATTGGCAGCACACTAGGGAGCTCAGAGGGTGTTTCTCCACACATCCCTGAATGTGACTGAACAGGGTAATGGACTAGTTAAGAATTGAACCTTGGGTGTAGCGTTTATTAATCAGGGAGTAGATTATAAGTGTTATACAGGGCTTGGTTTAGTCCATGATGGAGTACTGTATGTCGTTCCGGGAGCCCCATTACAGGAAGGATGTGATTGTACTGGAGGGGTTTGCAGAGGAGATTCACCAGGATGTTCCCTGTAATGGAGCATATCAGCTATGGCGAGAGGCTGGATAAGCTCGGTTTGTTTACTTTGGAGCAGAGGAGGCTGAGGGGGATGTGATTCAGAAGGATAAGTTAACAAGGGGCATCGACAGGGTGGACAGACAGCAACTGTTCCTTTTAGACAGAGGGTCAAGAACAAGGGAACACACTTTTAAAGTGAAGGGTTTGAGGTTCAGAGAGGATTTAAAGATTACTTTTTCTTCACCCAGAGGGTGTTGGGGTCTGGAAAGTACTTTCTGAGAGGGGAGTTATCAAGGTTAACCTCTCAGCTGTTAAAAGTACTTGGACAAGCACTTGGAAGTGCCATAACATTCCAGGCTATGAACCTTTTGTCGGGAAGTGGGACTAATATAGATCGTGCTGTATTTCTGTTGGCACAGAGACTGTGCTCCTGTGAATGTGTGATGTGGAAGGTCAATGATTGAGCAGCTTAACACAAGAATTGATGGGTTTCTGAAGATAATGTTCACAAAGGTTATAAGAGTGAACTGTTATAGCTTGCCAAATTATGTCAATGTGAGAAGTATGAAAAAAAAGTGCAGGTTTTTTCCAGTTTGAAACCAGAGAATGGAGAATGGGAAACAGGGAAATGGCAAAACTATGAATCCACGACTTCAGTTCTGTCTTCACAGAACTTTCTGACAATACCAGAAAAACCAAGTCTGGCGTGGAAAACGAAATAATACATGGAACATAGAACATAGTGAGAAAATGGTTTGGGAGAAATTATTGGGACTGAAAATAATGGTCATAGACAACACTAACACAGGTTTATGAAATGGGAATTATGTTTGAGAAACAGACTGGGAGACAAATGAAAGAGAAGCAATGGATGTAAAACATGTGGATTTTCAGAACGATTTTGGTAAAGCTCCAAGCCTAGTTTTCAAAATCAAATCTTCGTGGATTGGGGTGAAAATATGGCCATGTTTCTAGAATGGGACAGCTGGCAGGAGACAGTGAATAGAAATAAACAGACTTGTGAAGCAACAGCCTGGCATTGTATTTAAGGTCTGATTCTGTGAGTATGGCTGTATCCCTGATACCCCATCACCTTCCCCGGATATCTCCTCTCTCACCAGCAGGACAGACAAAGCAGAAGTGGTGGCACCGTGGGATACAGTTTGAAGGGAATTGTTCTGGGAGTCCTCAACAGTGACTCTGTATCCCATGAACTCTCATGGCGTTAGTTTACACATGGGAAAGGAAGCCTCCTGCTGATTACCATGTACCAGCCTCTTCCAACTGATGAGTCAGTACTCCTCCAAGCTGACCAACACTTCGAGGAAGCACTGAGGGTGGCAAAGGCACAAAATGTACTCTGGGTTAGGGACGTCAATTACCACAAAAAGAGTGGTTCAGCTGCAGCATTACTGATTGAGCTGGTTGGGTCCGAAAGGATATAACTATTCGACTCGGTCTGCGGCAGGTGAAGGAACCCACAAGAGGGAAAAGCCATATTTGACCACAGCCTTACTAATCTGCCAGCTGCAGAAGTATCTGTCCATGACAGTATCGGGTAAGAGTGACCACCGCATAGTCATTGTGGAGATAAAGTCACACTTGCATATTGAGAATAACCTCCACCATTTTAGGTGGCACTGTCACCATGCTAAATAGGACAGACTTTGAACAGATCTAGCAGCTCAAGTCTGGGTTTCGATAATATGTTGTGGGTCATCAATAGCAGCAGAATTGTACTCCAGCACAACCTCATGGCCTGGCATATCCCCCTCACAACAATTACCATCAAGCCAGAGGATCAACCTTGATTCAATGGAGTGTGCAGGAGGGCAGGAGCAGCACCGGGCATACCTGAAAATGAGGTGTCTGCCTGATGAAGTCACCAACCAGGACTACCTGCGTGCCAAACAGCATAAGCTGTTAGTCATAGACAGAGCTAAGTGATCCCACAAGCAACGGTACAGATCTCAACTCTGCAGTCCTTCTACTTCTAGTAGAGAATAGTTATGGACAATTAAACAAGTCATCGGAGTAGGACATTCCACAAGTATCCCCATCCTTAATGATGGAAGAGCCTAGTACTTCAGTGCAAAAGATAACGTTCACGCATTCGCAACAATCTTCAGTCAGAAGTGCTGAGTGGATGATCCATCTCAGCCTCCTCCAGTGGTCCTCAACAATTCAGTTACCAGTCATCAGCCAATTTGATTCACTCCACACGATATCCAGATTCAGTTGGAGACACTGGATACCCCAGAGGGTACATACCCTGACAACATTCTGGCAATAGTACTGAAAAGTTGTTCTCCAGACCTTGTCACTGCCCTCACCAAGCTGTTCCAATACCGTTACAACAACATTTCCCCGATTACATGGAAAATTACCCCAAGTATCTCCTGTATATAAAAAGCAGACCAAATCCAATCCGGCCAATTACCACCCCATCAGTCTACTCTCGATCAGCAGTAAAGTGGTGGAAGGTCTCAGTGCTTTTAAGCAGCACCTGCTCAGCAATACCCTGGTCAATGACGCCCAGTTTGGGCTCCACCAAGGCCACTCAGCTCCTGGCCTCATTACCATGGTTCAAACACGGACAAAAGAGCTGAATTCCAGAGGTGGGGTGAGAGCGATAGCCCTTTACATCAAGGCTGCCTTCGCCCAAGTGTGTTATCAAGGGGCCTTAGCAAAACTGGAATCAATGGGCATCAGGGGCAAACTCCCCGCTGCATAGAATCATACCTGACACGTCGGAAGATGGTCATGGTTGGTAAAGGTCAGTCAACTCAGCTCCAGGACAAGTCTGTAGGAGTCCCTCGGGCAGTGGCCTAGGCCCATACATCTTCAGGGCTGCTTCATCAATGACCTTCCCTTAATTTTAAGGTCAGAAGTGGAGATGTTTGCCAATGATTGCACAAACTTCTGCAACATTTGTGGCTCCTCAGATACTGAAGCAGTCCATGTTCAAATACAACAAGACCTGGACAGTATCCAGGCTGACAAGTGGCAAGTAATAGTCACGTCACACAAATGCCAGACCGTGAACATCACCACTAAAATACAATCTAACCTGCCCCTTGGCATTCAATGGTGTTACTGTCACTGAATCCACAGTGGACTGCAGCGGTTCAACAAGGCAGCTCACCACCACCTTCTCAAGGGGCAACCAGGGACAGGCAATAAATGCTGGCCCAGCCAGTCACCCCGATTCACGAAATAAATATTATTTAAATAAAATAACAGAGGAAGGTTTCTGATATATCACAGAGATCGGTGCTCAGGTCCCAGTTGTTCACAATACCCATTAAACATTTGGTTGCAGGAATCAAATACAATATATCCCAACCTGCTGACAGATCTAAAAGATGTTGGATTGCGAGTGGGTGAGGAGGTTGTAAAAAAGCTTCAAGGTGACTAAGACAAGTGGAGTCAATGGGTAAATACGTGGCAGATGCAGAGCAAGGTGGGTAGAGGTCACGGTGTGCCCTTTGGTGGGAACAAGAGATTGGCAGCTTTTCGTTAGAAAAGGGATTGTTTGAAACATGTTGATCTGAAAAGCGACGTATGGGCCTTTTTGTTGTTTCCTTCTGCGCGGCCCTCCGAGGTCCCTGAAGCACAGTGAGGTCTGAACCTACAAGGCAATACTGGGAATGGCATTCACACGCTGCCCAGTGTACAAAGACCTACCAAGTGGGGAGCTGTAACATTGCAAAGGATCTGGATCTCCCTGTACACCAGTCACTGAAAGCAATATTGCAGGAGCAAGAATCAGATAGGAAGATCTTCATTTCAGGGGGATTTGAGTCCAGGAGTAAGGGTGTCTTACTGCAGCTGTAGAGGGCTTTGGTGAGACCCTATCTCAAACACTGTGCAGTATTCTGCAGATTTATTCTCAGTACATAATAAAGGACAAACCTGACATTGAGGGAGAGCAGTGAAGGATGATCAGACCGATCTCTAGGATGACAGGTTTGTTGTTGGAGCAGAGTTTAGGGTGACTGGGCCTGTATTCCATGGGGTTTGGGAAAATGGGTGGAGATATCAATGAGATATATAAAGATCTGACAGGGTGAGACGGATTGGAAGCAGGGATAATAATTCCCCTGGCTGTGGTGTCTAAAACAAGGGTCCACAGTATTAGGTACAGACAGACCATTCTGCAATGAAATGACAATAAATGTCTGCACTCAGTGACTGGTGAACCTGGGGAATGCGCTCGAAGCTGGAAGCCAAGAGACTGAATATAAATACGGACGTAGAGAGAGTAAAGGAATGGTGGGAGAGAAGGAGAACGATATGGAAATAAAGGGCAAGGTATCATTATATTGAATTGGGTAGCAAACTCGACAAACCAAATGGACTACTGCACTTCCTACTTTATAGCTTCCCACAGTAATTCACATTAAGGGATGTGTACAGTGTGTGGAAAAAGTGCATTGTGTACATATTTGAACGTGAACTGGAATGGGGAAGGTTCAATGTGTTGTATGACCTACTCCATTCCCGATGTTTCTATGTAGTTTGTAAATGTTCTCACAAGCTCTCAGATGTTAGGAAGGAAGTCTCTGCAGGGTCAACAGGACTGTGTTTCTCTTTCCCTTTTTCCGATACTGAGGCTGGGGCCGGGTTTTATCCTTTAGACCTCGGAATAGTTTGACACAATAGAATGTCTTGTTTGGCGGATTCAGAGACCATTGAAGAGCTTATCACATTCTGTGTGTCTGCAGTCACGTTAAGGCCAGACCAGGAAAGCACGGGAGATTCACTTTCTGAAAGGACATTTGTGAAGCAAATTGGTGTGTACAATCGACATTGGCTTGAAGGTCACTATTTACGGACACCAGATTTTGCATCTTAATATTTTGTCAATTGTGTTTAACTTACACCAGCTGCCAGAGCATTAGCCTGGTCTGGATTAGTAATCCACTGACCTTTCCACAGCAGCACCATCTCTACATGGGGACCTATCTGAAATCATACTGAGCAGGTTATTTCTGGGCTGTTTGATAACTCTGTCAAAAAGAACTCCCACCAATTTGACAATCGAAGTGGGTCTGAGGGGGAGGTAACTGGTCAGATTGTAATTATAATCCTCTTAGGAACTGGACATAGTTGAGTAATTTTCCACATTACCAGGGAGATGTCAGAGTTGGAGCTGAAATGAAACAGCTTCCCCAGGAACACGGCTTGTTGTGCAGCACAAGTCTTCAGTCCTATTACAGGAATGGGGTCAGGGACCACTGCCTTTTTCGTACCTACTATGTTTAGCTGTTTTTCATGTCACGTACAGCAAAATGAATGGATGAAGACTGGCAGCTGTGATTCTGTGGGTATCATGGCGAGGGTGAGGTGGATCATCAACTCCACACTTCTGACTGAGGGTGGTGCAGATACTACATCCTGGTCTTTTACACTGATGTGCAGAGCTGTTCGATTACTGAGGATGGGGATATTTGTGGAGCCCTTTGCTCCAGTCATTTGTTTAATCATCCATCACCAGTTATGTCAGAATGTGACAGGATTGCGGAGCTTCGATAAGATCTGTTGGTCAAGTGTGGTAGCATTAATGGGTTAGCATCAGGTTTAGGTTCACGTGGTTCTGACCCAGTCATGTTCCCCCACAGTCAATACTGAAACATAGACCATATTGATGGTAATGGCAGACTGAGGAAATTATTCGAGGCTAAAAGTTACAGGTTGTGGTTGAATGCTGTTTTGCTTCTGCTGCTGTAGTCTACAGCACTACATAAATACGCAGTTTTGAGCCGCAATATCTGCAATGCAATTCTGCTGTCTGTCCCTTAGTTCACATCGAGACCCATTCACCCATCAGTCATGTACTCAGTGACCTACTCTGGTTTCTGATGTGGTAACACTTCCATTTTCATACTGTCATTCTGCTGAGGGTCTCTTCCTGGGTCATGCTTTCAATCTGACACATTCTGCAAAACCAATTAACTGATTTTAATTCAATTGTTTAATTCATCTGAATCTTTTTCCTTGAGTAATACCATTTTCTGTGTTTAAAGTGAATGTGTTTCCTCTGTTTCTCTCCCTGACCATGATTAAGAGCTCTGCAGTGACAGTGATGCCAGCCTTATGTAGTTTCCGAGCCAATGAATTCTCTGGATTCCCAATCATCTTCACCACATTGTATGTTTCCTCTTTTGGTTTGATACCTTATTACTAATGGTTGCCTTGTCCTGTCATGAGTATGTTTCATCACCTTTGGGAGAATTTCTGATATCCTCCGAAATATCCCCAGAAATTCCTGCTTTTGCTGTTGCATGGTCTGCCCAGCTCGGCTCCCGTTCCAATTAACTCTGGCCAGCTCCTCCCACATGTCATTGTAGTTACATTGTTCAATTATAATCACATTACATCAAGAAGAGACCAATAGATATAAACCGACAGAAGGAGCTTTGAGAGAGGAGACGCAAAGAAAGATTGGTAAATTTCTTAACTAGATACAATGAGAGAAAGAGCGAGACAACATAGATGAGGAAATATGAAAAATGAGAAAACTAGATCATCGAAAGAAGTAGATGCACATCCCTCAATGTTTTGGCAATTCCTGTGCTGTGGTCCTTTGTATAGTGCATGTACAACAGAGCAATATGTTCAAATGCTGAGTCTGATGCCAGAATTTTTATCTCCAATAATATGACAGACACTAGCTTTGGAAAGTATCCAACAGGCCAATATATTGAATTCTGGTAGAAAGGGGATTAACTGAAATAAGTTGGGACACCAGAAGCAAGAATTTATAACACATCCTGATAAGAATGAGAGATTGGAGTGGAGAATTCCAGAAAAACAGGAAACGTTGAGGGAAGGGGAACATATCATTTTCGATGAGAATCAAATGATGTTTTAATGTTTTATAAATTTTATACATCATATGAATCACTTTTTGTTAACTGTGTCTCCGTTGTTCATTTAGAATGTGTTGTGCACATATGAAAAATGTTACTTATCTGCACACACACATTATTAAACAGTGTATATAAAATCATTTTTCCGCCATTGAATTGGTCCTGTTGTCATGTTACCAGGATACATGAACACCAACTGGCGGCCAAAAGACATGACCCATTATCACTATGTTCCATACATACAGGCAAAGAAGGGCACCACTTTGATTGGGACAATGCATACACATACTAATACACGCAAGGACGTTCTTAGAGGAATGGCATTCTGACCAGAAGTCCATCAATAAACGCATCAATTTAGATCCTATCTACCTTCTCTTGTGAAACAAGAGAACTGGAAATGACATCACACATCTTAAGAACCCAAGACCTATAAATAGAGAGGCGCAACATACCACCAGCACTTCAGCAGAGACTCTCACTGATGATGTTACCTAGTCATAGTGTCGAATCGTCAGAAAACAAACCTTCAAGCACAGCGAGCTAACTTGCATACATACAAACTGTTATTTTTCTTTTATTAGTGGAATTTGGGAGTTCTTTGTCACTCATGTATTAACAGATTACGAGGTGAGGTGAGCTTTTTAGGTTTGTGGTTTTAATTAACAGAAGTGCTCGACATAGATGTCTCCACAGTTTGGGGCCCCGCTGTAAGGGACTTGGACAGATTTCAACAGATTTCAGGTACAAAATGACCCAGCAAATTCCAACACGTTGCAATTAGTGACCGAGATCTTCAAATAAAACCGGTCGGAAAATCTGTTTAATGCTGTTTACTGGTGGTTGTTTAAATGAAAAGTGAGGGAAACGGCTTTTAACATTACTAAAGAGGTTCCCAAATTTGCCAAGAAAGTTTAGAAAGACAAAAGGAGGACATTTTTTAGAATTACCAAATAGATTGGAATTGGGTTAAACCAGGGACAAAAGGACAGCTGAATTTGTAATGGATTTGGTAAAGCACTTGGATGTATTAGAGACACAGACAAGTGCAGTCGAGTTAGATAAAACTTAAATTGCAAATATGGCAACTGAAGTTAGAAGATAAAGAAAGAGACGGAAACAGAGAGAGAAAAAAGTGAAGGAGAGGAAAAAGAAAGAGAGAGAGAATTTGAGATTCAGAAGTTGGGATTTAGACAAGAAAGTTAAATTAACAGGATGGAGATGAAGGGAGAACATCGGGATGGATACAACTATGTTAGTGCCTTGCCATATTTCGGTGAGAAAAATGTCAAAACCTTTTTTATTTCATTTGAAAAAGAAATGACTCAGCAGATGACGTGTCCAGTGAACTTGTGGGTAATGCTAGTTCAGACTAAGCTGGTGGGCACAGCTGGTGAGGTATGTGCAGCGCTGTCAGATGAGGGGTCAAGAGATTATCAAGTTGTTAAATTGGTTATTTGGATTGGTTATGAATTGGTACCAGAAGCATATAGACAGAGGTTCATAAAAATAGAGACGGAACCAGGTCAGACTTATGTTAAGTTTGAAAGAATTAACTACAGTCATTTTGATAGATGGGTGCTGGACTTAAAAATAGATAAGACCTGTGAGGCTCGAAGGGAGATTATTATGCTGAAGAAGTTGAAAGACTCACTTCCAGATATGGTAAAAATTCATGTGCACGAACAGAAAGTTCAAGAAGCGAGAAGCACGGCAGAAATGGCAGGTAAATATGCATTGGTGCATGAGATGAAATTTAGCTTCCAGGAGAATTTTCATGCTATGAGGGATAGAAATTGTGAGAAGGGAAGTTCACACATTACAAAGCGAACAGTAGCGCACAATAGTTTACCACAGGTGAAAAAAGAAGCCCAAAGTTGTTGAAAGGAGGTGAAAGGCCTCAGGTGTTCTCAGTATAAGAGGGTGGAACACATAAAATGACACTGCTGATGGTTTAAGGAGGGCACTGGGAAAAGGTATTTTCATTGAAGTAAGCTGGGACACACTGTGATGGTCGTTGAAGGAAGGCACTTTGGGGAACGATGCGGTAGAAGAGGCTAAGCCCAGTGGCATAAGTGAAACTGGTAAAGGAGACCCCAAGTAGAGCCATGGAGCTGCAGGAGAGTGCACAGCCGAGGCAAGGGCTGGGTATGGAGTCGGTGCCTGATCTCTGAAAGAATTCACCGCTGTAGATAAAGTTTACTCAGAAAGATCAGGAGGAGAAGGACAAGAAGTTATAATTTTGTGAGATATGGGATCTGCTCAGTCTGTAATAGTTGAGAAGTGAGGCGCCGGAAAAGCACAAAAGATCTGGCAGCATCCAAACAGCAGGACAATCGAATATCAGGCAGAAACCGATTGTCAGGAATGTGGTGGGG
This sequence comes from Chiloscyllium punctatum, assembly GCF_047496795.1. Taxonomy (NCBI): domain Eukaryota; kingdom Metazoa; phylum Chordata; class Chondrichthyes; order Orectolobiformes; family Hemiscylliidae; genus Chiloscyllium; species Chiloscyllium punctatum. The sequence goes on from NW_027310615.1 coordinate 42,048, forward strand.
GGGACCATGGGGCTGAAAGATAAATACGAGGGTAGTAGCTGGGCTGGTGGGAGGATCACTGGGAAAGCGATAAGAAGATGTAGGTGGGAGTAATAGTGATATGTCGGTTTGGAGGGTGGAGTCGATAGGTGTGAAGGAAGCTGGCCAGTTAGGGCAGTTCAAGAGGGCAGTGCTAGATTGAATGGTTCAATCTGGCAGAGATTGGGGGAGGGGAGATTTGGAATTTGGTGAAGTCAACGTTGATAATGGTTCTTGTTTGAGGGTTCTAGTTGTCCTGCCACCTATCCACAACACCCTCCTCTCCGACCTATCACCATCACACCCCACCTGCGTCTTCCTATTGCCTTGGAAGCTATCTTACACCCAGCTCCACTCCCACTCTCCTATTTATTTCTCGGCCCCCTTCCCCCTCCCTTACCCCACCTCCCACTTTCCTGATGAAGAATTTATGCCTGAAACGTCAACTCTTCTGCCCCTCAGATGCTGCCTGGTTGGTTATGCTTTTCCAGCCCCACACTTTTCAACTCTCACCTCCAGCATCTGCAGCCCTCACTTTCTCTCGGCCTCTAATAGTGAGAGATGAAAGTATTTTCACTCTTTCTGACATATTAATCAAGATCGTAACAATTTGTGGAATGGGGTTAGAAATTAAGTATTCCCTTGTGTAACATCAGGATGGAATGCCAAATCAAGGTTGGGGAAGTAACAGTGACAGTGAGTAACAGAGTGTCATTTCCAGGAATAGTTTATTCTTGTGAAGGATTTAACAGGATCCAAGGTGGGAGTGGCACCCCTTGTATTGGAGAAGGCAAAAGGAAAACTAGGGAATTGGGGAGTTAAAAGAAAAATACCCAGGATTTTTCCAGACTGTATAGTAACAAGATTCCACTGTCATAAGTTAGAGCAGGAAGGAAAACCGAAATAAAAAGTCAAAGGAGTTGATGTGCAGTGAACTGACACCCTGTTTGATGTCATGGTGCAGGAAAAACCTGAACAGGCAGAGGATCAGGCAGAGGGGTTAAGTCCAGAAAGGCTAATGGACTTACAACAGATACATACACACACATTCACACACACATTCACATGCGCATACACAGAAAAGGAATCAGAATATATTGTCGAACGTTATTAACTTAAAGATAGAATGCTAAAATTAAAATGGAGACCCCGATAGGTTAGTGCAGAAGGGAAATGGGCTGAAGTGCACCAGATTGTTTTAGAGGTAGCGTACAGTGTTATGGGTAGCACATAAATTAACTGCAGAGGGACACCTTGGTGTACAAAAGAATCAGGTTAAGGTACAGAGGCATTTTTAGTGGCCTGTAATGCACACGGACGTGGTTATTTTTTGACGTACATGTCAAACATTCTAAATGGTAGGTACGTCACAGGCAGTAATAAAGCCATCAACTTTGTTACCAATTCCTGCATTCGAAGAACATTTCACGTAGGTTATGATGAGTTGTGTAGCTCCCCTATCTGAAATAAAAGTGGAAACTAATATTTGCTAGCCATAATGGATGTGTCTACCAGATTTCAAGAAGCAATTCTATTATGGAGTGTTAAGTTAAAAGGGAGGTGGGGGAGTTGGTAGCTTTCTTTCCTCACTGTGGGCTCCGCAGAGAGTTTCAGTCAGACCAAGGTCTCATTTTACCTCTCAGCTGTTTAAGGAAGTCATGGATAGCTGAGGAATAAAGCAGTGTAAATCAAAGGCGTCCCATCCTGAATCCCAGAGAGCCTTGGAAAGTTAGCATCAGACGCTGAAGACCATATTAACAGTGTACTGTCAGGATTACCGGAATGATTGGAATGAAGGTGTATCATTGAATTGTTTGCCATTGGACAAAAAATATTTGCCCCAAATAAATCTACTCAGTTTACTTCCATTGAGTTAATATTTGAAGTGGGACGCTCTTTGGAATTAATTGAATATAAATTGACAGGACCGAAGTCAGAGATCTCACACTCTGATTATGTATGTGAGGTGAGGGAGAGATTAGATGGAGTAGGTGAGTTCGCTAAACAGCACCTGAAGGGCACAACATGGAATGAAGCACGTGGCAGATAAAACCTCTGAAGTTTTGACGATTTCCTGTGGGGATGACGCATTAGTATTGTCACCAGTCATAGGAATTCCCTTCAAAGCCAGGTTTAGTGACTCAGGAACAGAGTTATGGTCAGATGAACAAATTGTGAAGTTTATCTGTATGATGTAGTGACCTTTAGCAAGTGATTGAAAGCTCACACGTTACAGTTGGCAGAGCATGTTGAACGATTACAAGAAGCAAACTTGGTAATAAACTTAAAGAAAACAGAATTCGCGAAGGCAGAGATGACGTTCTTGGGACATTACATTGGACATGGAAGGTTGACCCCATGGAACAGAAAAACGAAGGGCTTTGAGGAATTTCCACGACCATCCTCGAAGAAAGAGGTGCTTCGATTTTTGGAACTGATTGGATTCTATCGGAAGTTTGTTCCAAACTTCAGCAGCGTATGGGCACCACTGATGGACCTAGTAAAGAAGATCACAGAATTGTGGTGGACAGAACAATGCCAGGAGGCATTTGAGAATTTTAAAGCAGGATTAATCACCACACCAGTTCTAGCTGCACCAAATATTTTGAAACCCTTTGAAAATTGTGTTTGATGCTCGGGATGTCGGGGTCGGAGATGTATTGATACAGAAAGAGGATGATGGAATTGAATGGCTAATTGGCTACTTGTCGAAAAAACTCAATATCCACCAGAAAAAAATGCAAAATCTCCATTATTGAAAAAGAATGATTATGTTCCATACTGGCCTGACAATATTTTAATGTTGATATGACAAACAAATTGTCAGAGATGGTTGTGGACAACGACAAATCTCTCTCATTTTTTGGAATATTTAAAGACCAGAATATGAGACTATTTCATTGGAGTCTTACCTTACTGATGTTAAACTCACAAAATGTACATGCTGCGGCTCCTACAATGTGATAGCAGATGGGTTTTCGCGGATTTAAAGGAAAGCAGTGTAGATAAGATTTGACTTATTCCAGTGTTGTATTGGTGTGCAGAATTAATATGAATGATATAATTGAGATTAATACTTTTGTATTTCATATAATTGGGGTGAAGAATTAGAGGAGAAGAAATGTAGCCATCTTTTCATTCTGCTTGTTCATTTTATTTTCTGAAGCAGGAAGATGTTATGAAGCCAAAAACATGTATGGGCACTTTAAGACAGATCGGGTTTTGTTGCATAGAAATTAAAGGAACAGATGCCACCTAAAGGTCACACTGTTCCACATATTACCATTAGCTGAGAAATGGATACCTGAGTTTTGGTTGCTGTTTTGACAGCCATCCAAACGCAACCAAAGAGGTTAAATAATTCTTAGGATACCAGAAATCAACAGAATTTGAATATTATTGTTTGGACAGCTGGACAGCAATCAAATTATGAGAATTATTATATCATGGGGCGTATATAAATCCAGCATTTTTAACACTGGAGGGAGAGCTGCTGCCATCCAACAGTAGAGTAACTGCTGTAGAGCAGGAGTGCTAACTGACCATCCCAAACACTCTCTATCAAAGATACATGTTCATGTAAACCTACTTGCAATAGAAAAAAACATGACCTAGGGAGATCAGCAGCTGGAAGAGTGAACACAGCGGGGAAGATGGAGACTGTAGGGTCTTGAGATTGTAATGTTTAATATGTGGGTTGTTGGAAAAGCATATTTTTACAGAGTTGGAGTCAGATAGTAAGTGGCAAAGAAAAGAGGGGGTTGTATTTGTGAATACTTGTTGTTTAGTGTTCACTATTAAAGTTAAGAAACTAACTTGCTATTTTTTGTTTAAATAGTGGAATGTAGGAGATCTGTGTCGCTCTTATTTTAACAGATTACAAGGTGAGGCGAGCTTTTCTGGGTGTTTGGGTTTAATTAACAGAGGGGTTCGAGTCCACCTTGTAAATATCCATCCACGCTAACCCCATTTCCCTGCAGTTGGCCCATACGCTTCCAGTCCTTTCCTATCCACATATTTATCAAAATGCTTTTGAAATGTTGTTAATATACCCCCTAAACCATATCTGCTGGCAGCTCATCCACGTACCAGCCCTCTGTGTAAAGAAGTGGTCCCTCAGGTTCCCTTTTATTCCTTCCCTTTTAACCTTAAACCGATCCCCTCTAATCCTCGATTCTCTACACCTTGGAAAAAGACTGAGAGCATTAACCCTATCCATACCCCTCGTGATTTTATACAGCTCTATAAGGACTCCCTCAGTCTCTTACACGCTAAAGAAAAGGTCCTAGCTTGTCCAATCTCTCCCTGTAACTCAGACCATTGGGTCCTGGCAATGTCCTTGTAAATTTCTTCTGCACTCTTTCTAATTTAATAACATCCTCCCCATAACAAGGTGACAAAAGCTGAACACAATACTCCAAGTGCAGCCTTACCGAAGTCCTGTGTAACTGCAACATAAGGTCCCAACTTCTATACTCAATATACTGCCTGATGAAGGCCAATGTGCCAAAAGCCTTCTTCACTGCCCTGTCTACCTGTGACTACACTGTTAGAGAACCGTGCACCTGAACACCAAAGTCCCTCTACCCACTGCACCACTTAAGACCCTCCCATTCACCATGAAACTCCTACCTTGATTTGAGTTTCCAAACTGCAAGACCTCACGCTTCTATATTAAATTCCATTTGCCATTTCTCGGCCCATTTCCTACCTGATTAAGGTCCTGCTGCAATTTCTGATAAACTTCCTCATTGATTATGCTCCCAATTACTTTAATGTCATCTGCAAACTTACTAATCATACCTTGTACATTCTCAACCAAATCATAGATAACAAACAGCATTGGACCAAGCCTCCGGTCTGACAAACATCCTTCCACTAAACCCTTTGCTTCCTACCATCAAGCCAACTGTGTATCCAATTGGCCAGTTCCCCCCCACATTCTACGAGATGTAACCTTCCTGAGCAGCCTGCCATGTGGAACCTAATCAAAGACCTTACTGAAATCCATCGAGACTACGTCTATCACTCTGCCCTCATCAAACGTCCTGGTAACTTCATCAAAGGACTCTAAGAAATTTGGGAAGCATGATCTCCCACTCACAAGTCTATGCTGACTGCTCCGAATCAAAACCTGTGTAAGTAATGGGTGCAGACAATGGTACGCTATCCTTTATTGTAAGATGATTCGAGTACATAAGTAAAGCCATCTTCCTGCTGTTGTAGAGACTTGCTGAGAGAGCATTTGGGGCACTCTGTACATATTTGATCTCCTTTGTAAGGAATGATTCCCTTACCACAGACACGGGTGATGGTAACATGAGGATAGAGTGAATAAGCTAAGTGTTTAATCTGTAGAGCTGTGAGAGAGGAAGAAATGGTGATGCTGAAACACGAGGAGTGGCAGCGATCACTTATTCCCAAAAGAGACATTGACAGAGACAGAAATTCCATACTTTACCCAGGATTTATTGGTTTGATTTATTTTCACGTGTATCTCAGTACAGGGAAACACTTTGCTTATGAGAAGTGGAGGAAGATCATAGTACGCATGACCAGACAGATCTTAGGGTGGAAATCGACTTGGACAGAGTAAGGCATACAGGTTACACTGAACAGGACATGCACTAGACAAGGTCAACATGAACAAGATCAGCATTATTTGAACTTAGAGAGTCCATTCATCAGTCTAACGTGACTTTCCTAATTAACTCTCCCCATGTTATAGTGCAGTCGGTGAGTGAACCCTGTACTGAACGTCAGGTTGCTCACAATCCCCAACAGCAGCCACAATACCTTCCGTCTGAAACAGGTAGCCATTCCCACCAGCTTCCGAACTACATAGAGAACACCAGGCCGTCTTTGTGGAGATGGAAGATGCCTTCTTGAGATTTCACACAAGACATATGGCTTCCCTGCCCACCTCTAGAAAACCATGTTAATGTCGCACATGTGTATCATAAACAACGGAGCCAAGAGAAACAGCGTGGAACAGTCTGTCTGTGCAGCCTCTGCCCCACTTGTTCATCATCTTCGTGCATCAATTAGGAGATACTTAAGACTGCTGATGCTGGAGATCGGAGTAGAGCATCAATTGCTGATAAAGCACAGCGGGTCAGCCAGCATCCGAGGACCAGGAGAATCGACGTTTCATCAATAAGGCATTCATCAGGAATCAGCAAAAATTACCTCATTCTGCCCCCGTGTAAGTGCATTGAGGTGGGAATGGCCTCCTGCTGTTCCTGTGTAAGTGACTCAAGGGAGAGATTGGCTTCAACCTCGTCCGATTGGACAGGGCCAAGGGCCTGACTGGTTAACCCTGGTTCCTGTTTGACAGCTTATTGTACTGACTAGTGTGACAATGTTGCAGCTTTAAGAGGTTATTTTGTCCTGGTTTATTTTATGAGAGAGATTGAACGATTGTTGCCAAGCTGGCTAGTTAAGACCACTTGAGTAACAGCTGGGGAGGCCTTAGGTTTATTTTAATGCAGCCTGAATGGGTGTGACCAGCTCTCTCAGATTAGGATCTCTGGGTTTTGGTTTCTCAGTAACATTAGAAACTATTGGGGTCTCTACAGAGTTGGAAGCTTCAGTGAATGTCTCCTGGCTGCTACTCTCTCTGAAATTCCTCTTGATACTGTTTTTAATTCTTCGATTGGAGAAATGTTTGTGACAATCTGTGTCTGAATATTTCTTTTTGCCAAGGGGCTGTGTTTATGGGATTTTCCTATATTGGAACAGTTTATCAGTAATAGTTCCTAGATCTATTATTCTGTTAAGCTGTCCAATAGAATTGCGTTATTCTAAATTCCTCTTTCTTTGGTTTCATTTTATCTTTCGTGTTTAAGTAGATGGTGTTTTGCTTCACACCGAGTAGTCTGACCAGTCACATTGCTTCTGGAACAGACACTTTACATTTCCTTTAAAATAAGAAAACATTAGAATCTAGGCTACCGCCTTCAAATATTTTCGAGGGGCTCTGGTGTGGTCCATCACACTAGACTCCTTCTCTTCCAGAGTAATAGGCTGGAGGAACTGAATGGGCTGTCCCTGTTCTTCTCCAATAGTGTCAAAGGGCTGAATGGCTTCCTCATATTCCTGTGAAACCAGCGTGAGGTGCTGAATGAACCCTTGTTTTACTGTGGCAATGTGCAGTGCCAGGCAGTGTTGTTACATGAATGTTACGGACCATTTAACAGCACAAGTCTCAATGGAGTCTGGATCCTGCTAGTTACAGACAAAGACCAGTTCAGGAGCTGACGGGGGACAAAATGTTCTGAACATTGTGGAATCTTCAGCGAAAATCCCCACATCTGATCTTATGGTGGGGAAGGTGGGGGCGGGGAGACATTGATGAAGCAGCTGAAGATGTTTATGAAGAGGAAGCTACCCTGAGGATCTCGTACAGAGGTGACCCAGGAATGAGATGATGAACACCTTCCTTTGTGCCATGTTTGACTCCAAATACTGGAGAGGTTACTCTGATTCCCATTAAGTCCAGTTTTGTCATTGATGTCAGCAGAAGTCAACCACTGCCTTGATATCAGGGCCAGTCATTTTTACCTGAACTCTTGTCTCAACTTCTTTTGTTCACATCAATAGACCATGATATAGGAGCAGCAAGTGTTTTCTTCAAACAGGTGGGATTGAATGTCAGGATTTCTCTCCTCAAGGGTGTTCGGGGAGCTAGATGACTGAACGTATTTGAAGATGAGGTAGATGGAAATTGACCTGTCAGAGAGTTGAGGGCTTTGAAAAATTGGATATGAAAGATGATTTGAGACGAAGAGCAGATCAGTCATGATCTTAGTGAAGGACAAGGCAGGCTTGGGGAGGTGAACAACATGCCCCTGTTTCTGATGTTCTCTAATTCTGTTATTGGAAAGTTAGTGGGTGTTATTTTCATGAATGTTCTGTTATTGAATGTTGCAGACAGGGAGACCAGAGGATTTTGCGAGCCATCCCTGAGTGAGGTATGGTGGCTGTATTCACACTGAATCTGGTTCTACAACATGACCAACAAATGAAGCACAAGTTGCAGATAGGGGAAGCTCTGTGAAGAGAGATGAGGAGCCTCTTTCGTACCCAGCCTGGGTTTTCCAATTACATTTCCCAATTCACTTCAAACCGTGTGGGACAGTACAGAGGGGGCTGAAATGTCTCCTGTGATTCTGCGCAATAGGTTATAGGAGTAAGTAGCCTCCAACTGCACCTGTCTAGCAGGTTTGAGGGGCTGAATGGAACACAGGAACATGGGACTGAGGAGCAGGAGTGGGTCATTAGATGCTTTGAGCCTTCTCCACCAGGCACTAAGATTGTAGCTGATCAAGTTGTGGTCTCAGCCCCACTTTCCTGTCTGCGTCCCATTGTGCATGACTCACTTCTCTGTCAAATATTTAACTAACGCTGCTTTCAATCAATGTGAACATAGAGACACGATAACCTTCCACTGAAAAGAATTCCGACTTGAAAAGTCCTTTCAGATTTATTCTTCATGCATCTTATAGAATCAGAGAGTCATGCAGAATGGAAACAGACCCATTAGTCCAATCTGTTCCCTCTGGTCAGATATCAAATCTGATTTAGTCCCATTTGCCAGCATTTGGCCAATATTCCTCCTGTGATTGTATCCGTCTTGACCACTTTCTCTGACAGCACTTTCTGTACACACACCACTGTCTGTGAATTATTTACCTTCAGGTCCCTTCTAAATCATTCGCCCTCTCCCCTCCAACCTATGCTGTCTTGTTCTGGACTCCCCTATCCTTGGGAGCAGAACATGGCTGTTCAGAATATCCATGCCCCTGATGATTTTATAAACCTCTATAATGTTGCCTCTCAACCTCTGACACTCCAGGTGGAAACACCTCAACGTAATCAGCCTCTCCCTATAGCTCAAACCTCCAGTCCTGGAACATACGGGTAAGTCATTTCTGCAGAAAACAGAGTTGTATGCAGTATTCTTAAAGTGACCTCACCAACATCCTGTACAGATGTAACAGACCACCACAACCCCTATACTCAATGCTCTGACTGATTAAGGCAAATGTGCCAAATGTGTTCAGCACCATTCTGTCTACCTGCGACTCACTGCTACAGGTAATCATGTACATAAACATCAGAAAGTTAACATGATGGTAGTGACAGCAGATAGGAGGACAAGTGATACATTGATCATCATTGAGATTAGATTGTGTTGGGAACATGAGCTCAACATGTCAGGAAGTGAAATCAAATCAATGGGTTCAGGGTGGTTAATGTACAAAATAAGATAGCCCGGAGTGAGTTACAATCTGGAATCTAATCAAGGGGTTCAGGGCTGTTTATACACAGAATGACAGATAGCCCCGAGTGAGTTACAGCCTGGAATCTAATTGAGGGGTTCAGGGTGGGTTATATACAGAATAACAGATAGCCCAGAGTGAGTTACAGCCTGGAATCTAATCGAGGGGTTCAGGGTGGTTTATTCACAGAATAACAGATAGTCTGGAATGTGTTACAGGTTGGAACCCAATCGAGGGGTTTAGGATGGTTTATGTACTGAATAACTGATGCCATGGAGTGAGTTACAGTCTGGAATCTAATCGAGGAGTTCAGGGTGGTTTATATACAGAATAACAGATAGCCTAGAGTGTGTTACAGATTGGAAACTAATCGAGGGATTTAGGATGGTTTATGTAAAGAATAACAGATACCCTGGAGTGAGTAACAGCCTGGAATCTAATCGAGGGGTTCAGGGAGTTTTAGATACAGAATAACAGATAGCTCGGAGTGAGTTACAGCCTGGAATCTAAATGAGGGATATGTTAGCCTTTTTATGTGAAATAACTTGTTACTGGGAGTGAGTCACAAAGTGTACTTATTGGCCAACTGGTTTCAAATCTTGACTCACGCAAACATAATGCAGTCACAAACTACACGACTTTACTGACTCCCAAGTTTCCTTGTTTGAAGACTACCCTCGTCTGTTTTCCCCTTTAACTGAAAGTATTAATATACCTTTAATACTGCACTGCCATTCCGGTTACAGTGCCACCTATCTCTCACTCTTTCATTTATCTTCAATCCTGTTGAAAGATACTTAAACTAACAGATGCACAAAGTTCCAGAAAGAGTTTTGTTCAATTGCAGGTACATTATTTTCTTTTATTTGTAGACAACACACAATTTGAACCCACAGAAGGTCAGTGTGGGATTTGAGAAACCCTTCACTCTGGGATAACGCCTCGCCAGGCATTATTCTGATCCAACACTGCAAATCTACAAGTCAGTGGCTGAGCTCTATCAGGTTTTGTATATTATGTTTCTCTCATATATTAGGAGCTTGGAAAGTAAGGCAGACTTTACTGGAATATCACATTGTCTCTCCACATTCACTGTAAACAGGTTCTGGGATTTACATTTTAACCACCTTCAAAGAGCTGTCTCCAATTCCTATCTCTGCTGGCATCAATGAATGGAAATGGCTTTTGACACATTGCCCCCTCTCCCTTGCTGAAAGTATTCCTGACACCAATCAGTCAGGCAGACATTTTAAATTTGTCCACAGCAACCATTTTATATCAGCAAAACGACGACATTGAGTGTGTAAATAAGGAAAAGCAAGAGAGACTGGCAACATCAATACAGTTTGAAAATATATAAAACATTGAACATGCACACAGAATCACAGACACACAGAATCACACACACAGGGATACAGACACCTTCCAGAAGCTGTCTGCATTTCCTATCTTTCAAGAGAATTCATGTTATGATGATGCATTCATGCAGGGCAGTAAACAGCTTTTGATAGTTTCCTCATTGTGACAGAAATTCAGCCCAATGTGAAAGTTGGAGGTATATAACAGAACAGAAATGAACCAACAGCTTTGTGTGTTCTTGCTTCCAATGTAACATTTGACCATTTAGTTTATCTGACAGTTTATTCCATTCATGTACCACCCTCTGAGTGAACAAGTTGCCCCATAGGTCTCGTTCATATTCCCTCTCACACTAAACCAATGCCATTTAGTTCTTTACTCCCTACCCCAGGAAAAAGACTTTGTCTATTTATCCTATCCATGCCCGTCATGATTTTATAAACCTTGATAAGGTCACCCCTCAGCCTCTGATGCTCCAGGGAAAACAGCCCCAGCCTATTCAGCCTCTCCCTGTGGCTCAAATCCTCTAACCCTGTCAACCTCCTTGTAAATCTTTTCTGAACCCTTTCAAATTTCACAACATCCTTCCGATAGGAAACGACCAGAATTGCATGCCATATTCCAACAGTGGCCTAACCCATGTCCAGTCCAGCCACAATATGACCTCTCAATGCCTATACTCAAAACACTGACCAATAAAGGAAAGCATACCAAACGCTTCCTTCATTATCTTATCCACCTGCCACTCTACTCTCACGGAGCTACGAACCTGCACTTCAAAGTCTCTTTGTTCAGCAACTCTCCCTCGGACCTGACCATTAAGTGTATAAGTCCTGCTCAATTTGCTTTCTCAAAGTGCAGCACCTCGTGTTTATCGAAGTGGAATAGAATCGAAGGTTTTGGGATTTTTTTGAAACATGCGAATCACACAGACATGGAAGTGAGTTACACGTTGGAATCTAATCGAGAGGGTTCCGGGTGATTCATATAATCCCGACAGTGGGGAAACAAGCCCTTCAGCCCAACAAGACCACACTGACCCTCAGAAGAATAACCCATCCAGACCCATTTCCCCACATTCACCCCTGACTAATACACCTCACATACACATCCCTGAATAACATGGGCAATTTTAACAGGGTTTGGATTGGATGGTTAATATACAGACTAACAGATACCCAGGAGTGTGATACAGACTGGAATCTAATCAAAGGATTGAGGTGGCTAATGTGCAGAGCCCCTTAAAATTCGAAGTCAGTTACAGATTGGAATTTTATCAAAGGGGATTCGGGATGATTATGTGTAGAATAACAGATATCCAGGAGTGAGTTGCAGATTGCATTCAAATTGAGGGTACTGGGCGATTTATCGACAGAGCAACGGGATACGAGAGGAGAGAAAGCAGAGGAGAAAGTACCCACCATGGACCAACTTAACAATGAGCTGAGCTAGACAGGATTCAACTGCTGTATGTGGAGGTTTCCATGTGTTCTGAAAGATGGGAGAGAAACAGGCAGATACCCACACTTTCTATGATGTTGCAGACAAATATCTGAAAGACATGGAATCCCTAAGCAGAGACGCAGAGTTAAACTCAGTTTAAACTCTCTCCATCACACACATAGAAACTGAATATAATGTGGAGAAATGTCCATGTGCAGCACAGATTTCCAAACTAACTGAGTGACAGACGGAAACCCCGTTCATTGTAACATGAAGGTACTGAGTGTAACAGTTTGCTACATCCTATCATGTATTCTACCCTGCTGTCAGTGTTTTGTGAATTATATGGAAAACATTGGCAGGTGCAAGAGAATATTCTGGAAGGTGATTTGCAGTAAGAATAGAAAAAGCTGAATGTTTTTGTGTAAAATGATGAGAAATTCTGAAGCAGTATTGTTCAGATGCTACAGCTGATCATGTACGTAAACATCAGTAAGTTAACATGATGGTAGTGCCAGCAGATAGGAGGACCGGTGATACATTGATCATTATTGAGATTAGATTGTGTTGGGAACATGAGCTTAACATGACAGGAAGTGGAATCAAATCAATGGGTTCAGGGTGGTTAATATACAGAATAACAAGTAGCCCAGAGTGAGTTACAGCCTGGAATCTAATTGAGGGGTTCAGGGTGGTTAATATACAGAATAACAGATAGCCCAGAGTGAGTTACAGCCTGGAATCTAATTGAGGGGTAGAGGGTGGTTAATATACAGAATAACAGATAGCCCAGAGTGAGTTACAGCCTGGAATCTAATCAAGGGGTTCAGGGTAGTTTATATACAGAATAACAGATAGCCCAGGGTGAGTTACAGCCTGGAATCTAATCAAGGGGTTCAGGCTGGTTTATGTTCCAGAATAACAGATATCCCGGAGTGAGTTAAAGCCTGGAATGTAATCGAGGGGTTCGGGGTGGTTTATATCCAGAAAACAGATACCCTGGAGTGAGATAAGGCATGGAATCTAATCGAGGGGTTCAGTCTTGTTTATATACAGAATAACAGATAGCCCTGAGTGAGTCAATGCCTGGAACCAAATCGAGTTCAGAGTGATTTATATACAGAATAACAGATGCCACAGAATGAGATACAGCCAGGAATCCAATGGAGGGGTTCAGAGTGGGTTATATACAAAATAACAGATAGCCCAGAGTGAGTTACAGCCTGGAATCTAATCGAGAGAGTTCCGGGTGATTCATATAATCCCGACAGTGGGGAAACAAGCCCTTCAGCCCAACAAGACCACACTGACCCTCAGAAGAATAACCCATCCAGACCCATTTCCCCACATTTACCCCTGACTAATACACCTCACATACACATCCCTGAATAACATGGGCAATTTTAACAGGGTTTGGATTGGATGGTTAATATACAGACTAACAGATACCCAGGAGTGTGATACAGACTGGAATCTAATCAAAGGATTGAGGTGGCTAATGTGCAGAGCCCCTTAAAATTCGAAGTCAGTTACAGATTGGAATTTTATCAAGGGGATTCGGGATGATTATGTGTAGAATAACAGATATCCAGGAGTGAGTTGCAGATTGCATTCAAATTGAGGGTACTGGGCGATTTATCGACAGAGCAACGGGACACGAGAGGAGAGAAAGCAGAGGAGAAAGTACCCACCATGGACCAACTTAACAATGAGCTGAGCCAGACAGGATTCAACTGCTGTATGTGGAGGTTTCCATGTGTTCTGAAAGATGGGAGAGAAACAGGCAGATACCCACACTTTCTATGATGTTGCAGACAAATATCTGAAAGACAGGGAATCCCTAAGCAGAGACGCAGAGTTAAACTCAGTTTAAACTCTCTCCATCACACACATAGAAACTGAATATAATGTGGAGAAATGTCCATGTGCAGCACAGATTTCCAAACTAACTGAGTGACAGACGGAAACCCCGTTCTCTGCCCAGACCCCACTTCCAGACCCCAGGAGGTTTTATCCCTGACCCAGGGCATGTTTCTGACTGGATATTATTACATTGTAACATGAAGGTACTGAGTGTAACAGTTTGCTACATCCTATCATGTATTCTACCCTGCTGTCAGTGTTTTGTGAATTATATGGAAAACATTGGCAGGTGCAAGAGAATATTCAGGAAGGTGATTTGCAGTAAGAATAGAAAAAGCTGAATGTTTCTGTGTAAAATGATGAGAAATTCTGAAGCAGTATTGTTCAGATGCTACAGCTGATCATGTACGTAAACATCAGTAAGTTAACATGATGGTAGTGCCAGCAGATAGGAGGACCGGTGATACATTGATCATTATTGAGATTAGGTTGTGTTGGGAACATGAGCTTAACATGACAGGAAGTGGAATCAAATCAATGGATTCAGGGTGGTTAATATACAGAATAACAGGTAGCCCAGAGTGAGTTACAGCCTGGAATCTAATTGAGGGGTTCAGGGTGGTTATATACAAAATAAAAGATAGCCCAGGGTGAGTTACAGCCTGGAATCTAATCAAGGGGTTCAGGCTAGTTTATATAAAGAATAACAGATAGCCCAGGGTGAGTTACAGCCTGGAATCTAATCAAGGGGTTCAGGCTGGTTTATGTTACAGAATAACAGATATCCCGGAGTGAGTTAAAGCCTGGAATGTAATCGAGGGGTTCGGGGTGGTTTATATCCAGAAAACAGATACCCTGGAGTGAGATAAGGCATGGAATCTAATTGAGGGGTTCAGTCTTGTTTATATACAGAATAACAGATAGCCCTGAGTGAGTCAATGCCTGGAACCAAATCGAGTTCAGAGTGATTTATATACAGAATAACAGATGCCACAGAATGAGATACAGCCAGGAATCCAATGGAGGGGTTCAGGGTGGGTTACATACAGAATAACAGATAGCCTGGAGTGAGTTACAGCCTGGATTCAAATCGAGGTGTTCAGGGTGGGTTATATACAAAGTAACAGATAGCCCAGAGTGAGTTACAGCCTGGAATCTAATCGAGAGGGTTCCGGGTGATTCATATAATCCCGACAGTGGGGAAACAAGCCCTTCAGACCAACAAGACCACACTGACCCTCAGAAGAATAACCCATCCAGACCCATTTCCCCACATTTACCCCTGACTAATACACCTCACATACACATCCCTGAATACCATGGGCAATTTTAACAGGGTTTGGATTGAATGTTTAATATACAGACGAACAGATACCCAAGAGTGTGATACAGACTGGAATCTAATCAAACGATTGAAGTGGCTAATGTACAGAGTCCCTTAAAATTGGAAGTCAGTTACAGATTGGAATTTTATCAATGGGATTTAGGACGATTATGTGTACAATAACAGATACCCCAGAGTGAGTTACAGACTGGAATCTAATGAAGGGTTTCAGGGTAGTTTATATGCAGAATAACAGGGAGCCCGGAGTGAGTTATCGAGTCATAGAATCATCTAGATGTACAGCATTGAAACAGATCCTTCCAACCTGTCAATGCCGATCAGATATCCCAACCCAATCTAGTTCCACCTGGCGGCACCTGGCCCATGTCCCTCCAAACCCTTCCTATTCATATACCCATCCAAATTCGTCTGAAATGTTGCAATTGTACCAGCCTCCACCACTTCCTCGAGCAGCTCACTCCATAAACGTACCACCTTCTGCGTGAAAAAGTTGTCCCTTAGGTCTCTTTCATATCTTTCCCCTCTCAAACTAAACCTATGCCCTCTAGTTCTGGACTCCCTTACACCAGGGTAAACCTCGATAAGTTCACCCCTCAGCCTCTGACACTCCAGGGCAAAAAGCCCCAGACTGTTCAGCCTTTCCCGGTAGCTCAAATCCTCCAACCCTGGCAACATCCTTGTAAATCTTTTCTGAACCCTTTCAAGTTTCGCAACATCTTTCCGATAGGAAGGAGACCAGAATTGCAAGCAATATTCCAAGAGTGACCTAACCAATGTCCTGTATAGCCGCAACATGACCTCCCAACTCCTGTAATCGGTACTCTGACCAATAAAGGAAAGGATACAAAATGCCTTCTTCACTATCCTATCTCCCCGCGACTCCACTGGCAAGGAACTATGAACCTGCGCTCCAAGGTCTCTTTGTTCAGCAACACACCCTAGGACCTTACCATTAAATGTCGAAGTCCTGCTAAGATTTGCTTTCCCAAAATCCAGCGCCTCGCATTTATCTGAATTAAACTCCATCTGTTACTTCTCAGCCTATTGGCCCATCTGGTCCAGATCCTGTTGAAATCTGAGGAAACCCTCTTCGCTGTACACTATACCTGCAATTTTGGTGTCATCTGCAAACTTACTAACTGTACCTCTTATGCTCGCATCCAAATCATTTATATAAATGACAAAAAGTAGAGGGCCCAACTCTGATCCTTGTGAAACTCCACTGGTCACAGGCCTCCAGACTGAAAAACAACTCTCCACCACCACCCTCTGTCTTCTACCTTTGAGCCAGTTCTGTATCTAACTGGCTATTTCGACCTGTATTCCAAGAGATCTAACCTTGCTAATCAGTCTCCCATGGGGAACCTTGTCGAACGCCTTACTGAAGTTCATATAGATCACATCTACTGCTCTGCCCTCATCAATTTTCTTTGTTACTTCTTCAAAAACCTCAATCAAGTTTGTGAGACATGATTTCCCACGCACAAAGCCATGTTGACTATCCCGACTCAGTCCTTGCCTTTCCAAATATATGTACATCCTGTCCCTCAGGATTCCCTCTAACAACTTGCCCACCGCCGAGGTCAGGCTGACCGGTCTATAGTTCCCTGGCTTGTCTTTACCGCCCTTCTTAAACGGTGGCACCACGTTTGCCAACCTCCAGTCTTCTGGCACCTCCCCTGTGACTATCGATGACACAAATATCTCAGCAAGAGGCCCAGCAAACAATTCGCTAGCTTCCCACAGAGTTCTCAGGTACACCTAATCAGGTCCTGGGGATTTATCCACCTTTAACCATTTCAAGACATCCAGCACTTCCTCCTCTGCATATCTGCAACATTTTGCAAGATGTCACCATCGATTTCCCTACAGTCTACATCTTCGATATCCTTTTCCACAGTAAATACTGATGCAAAATATTCATTTAATATCTCCCCCATTTTCTGTGGCTCCACACAAAGGCCGCCTTGCTGATCTTTGAGGGGCCCTATTCTCTCTCTAGTTACCCTTTGTCCTTAATATATTTGTAAAAACTCTTTGGATTCTCCTTAATTCTATTTTCCAAAGCAATCTCATGTCCACGTTTTGTCTTCCTGATTTCCCTCTTAAGTATACTC
>NW_027310616.1:0-59301 GCF_047496795.1 Chiloscyllium punctatum
CACTCCCCCATCTCCCGCCACACTCCCCACCCCCCCACCACTCACCCCATCCCAACCTCACACTTCCCCATCCCCTCTCACATGCCCCCCATCCACCCCACGCTCTCCCATTCTCCCCCACACTCCCCCCATCCTCGCTCACACTGCCACATCATCCCCATACTCCCCATCTCCTCTCACACTCCCCCCATCCCCCCCACACTCCCCTATCGCCCCCACACTCCCCCATCCCCCCTCACACTCCCCCATCCCCCTCACACTCCCCTATCTCACCCCACACACCATCCCCCCTCACACTCCCCTATCGCCCCCACACTCCCCCATCCCCCCTCACACTCCCCCATCCCCCTCACACTCCCCCATCCTCCCCACACACCCCATCCCCCTCACACTCCCCCATTCCCCCTCACACTCCCCCATCCCCCCTCACACTCCCCCATCCCCCTCACACTCCCCTATCGCCCCCACCTCCCCCATCCCCCCTCACACTCCCCCATCCCCCTCACACTCCCCCATCCTCCCCACACACCCCATCCCCCTCACACTCCCCCATCCCCCCCTCACACCTCCCCCATCCCCTCACACTCCCCCCATCAGCCCTCACATTCACACTCTCCCATTCCCCCTCACACTCACTCCATCCCCCTCACACTCCCCCATCCCCCCTCACACTCCCCCATCCCCCCTCACACTCCCCCATCCCCCTTCACACTCCCCCATCCCCCTCACACTCCCCCATCCCCCCCTCACACTCCCCCCATCCCCCCTCACACCCCCCATCCCCCTCACACTCCCCCCATCAGCCCTCACATTCACACTCTCCCATTCCCCCTCACACTCACTCCATCCCCCTCACACTCCCCCATCAGCCCTCACATTCACATTGCCCAATCCCCCCGCACACTCACTCCATCCCCCTCAGAGACCTCCATTCCCCCCCTCACACGCCTCCCATTCCCTCCTGAGTGAGATAGATGAGAGAGTGCTCACAGATACAGGTGAGAGAGTGCTGAGAGAGACAGGTGAGAGAGTGCTCAGAGAGACAGGTGAGAGAGTGCTCAGAGAGACAGGTGAGAGTGTGCTGAGAGAGACAGGTGAGAGAGTGCTGAGAGAGACAGGTGAGAGATTGCTCAGAGAGACAGGTAAGAGAGTGCTGAGAGAGACAGGTGAGAGAGTGCTCACAGAGACAGGTGAGAGAGTGCTGAGGGAGACAGGTGAGAGAGTGCTGAGAGACACAGGTGAGAGAGTGCTCAGAGAGACAGGTGAGAGAGTGCTGAGAGAGACAGGTGAGATAGTGCTCAGAGAGACAGGTGAGAGAGTGCTCAGAGAGACAGGTAAGAGAGTGCTCAGAGAGACAGGTGAGAGAGTGCTGAGAGAGACAGGTGAGAGGGTGCTGAGAGAGACAGGTGAGAGCGTGCTCAGAGAGACAGGTGAGAGAGTGCTGAGGGAGACAGGTGAGAGAGTGCTCAGAGAGACAGGTGAGAGAGTGCTCACAAAGACAGGTGAGAGAGTGCTGAGAGAGACAGGTGAGAGCGTGCTCAGAGAGACAGGTGAGAGAGTGCTCAGAGAGACAGGTGAGAGAGTGCTCAGAGAGACAGGTGAGAGAGTGCTGAGGGAGACAGGTGAGAGAGTGCTGAGAGAGACAGGTGAGAGAGTGCTCACAAAGACAGGTGAGAGAGTGCTGAGGGAGACAGGTGAGAGAGTGCTGAGAGAGACAGGTGAGAGAGTGGTGAGAGAGACAGGTGAGAGAGTGCTCAGAGAGACAGATGAGAGAGTGCTCAGAGAGACAGGTGAGAGAGTGCTCAGAGAGACAGGTGAGAGAGTGCTGAGGGAGACAGGTGAGAGAGTGCTGAGAGAGACAGGTGAGAGAGTGCTCACAAAGACAGGTGAGAGAGTGCTGAGGGAGACAGGTGAGAGAGTGCTGAGAGAGACAGGTGAGAGAGTGGTGAGAGAGACAGGTGAGAGAGTGCTGAGGGAGACAGGTGAGAGAGTGCTCAGAGAGACAGATGAGAGAGTGCTCAGAGAGACAGGTGAGAGAGTGCTGAGAGAGACAGGTGAGAGAGTGGTGAGAGAGACAGGTGAGAGAGTGCTGAGGGAGACAGGTGAGAGAGTGCTGAGAGAGACAGGTGAGAGAGTGCTGAGAGAGACAGGTGAGAGAGTGCTCAGAGAGACAGGTAAGAGAGTGCTCAGAGAGACAGGTAAGAGAGTGCTCAGAGAGACAGGTGAGAGAGTGCTCAGAGAGACAGGTGAGAGTGTGCTGAGAGAGACAGGTGAGAGAGTGCTCAGAGAGACAGGTAAGAGAGTGCTGAGGGAGACAGGTGAGAGAGTGCTCAGAGAGACAGGTGAGAGAGTGCTCAGAGAGACAGGTAAGAGAGTGCTCAGAGAGACAGGTGAGAGTGTGCTGAGAGAGACAGGTGAGAGAGTGCTCAGAGAGACAGGTGAGAGAGTGCTGAGAGAGACAGGTGAGAGAGTGCTGAGAGAGACAGGTAAGGGAGTGCTGAGAGAGACAGGTGAGAGAGTGCTGAGGGAGACAGGTGAGAGAGTGCTGAGAGAGACAGGTAAGAGAGTGCTCAGAGAGACAGGTGAGAGTGTGGTAAGTCTCGGTCTTTGAGGTGGCTACCAGCAGCACTGTTCGTATTATTTTAGCAGGGGTAGTTGTCGGAGTGTCTCAGTGGGTGTCTGAGTGAGTGAGTGAGTGACTGGTTTGTTCTCCTTTGTATTTTACAGTAAAATGCAGTAAAAAGCTGATGAGCATCCCCACAATCCCTCGCCGTTTTGACCAGTTTGTGAATAAACCAATATCACTGAAAGAGTGCTCTGCTGCTGGATGCACCAATATCAGAGTCACCGCTCTCTTGCTGCCATCTCTTCACCTCTGTGCCCAACTCACTGTGCCCCCCACCCCCCAGAGGTCTTGTGCCGAACCCACACTCACCCTGCATCTGGAGGTCTCCCTCTCCTCAGCTGACGCTGTGCCCCTTACAGTGGAGTGGCGAGCTGTAAGAGAATGGCGGAGGTTGGCATAGTGGTACGATGGGTTTGGCATGTGTTCCCTGGAGATGTTGTCAGTCCCTACATGGGACGGAGGTCCAGAGGAGCAAACGGAGAGCCGGATCCCTCTTGGAATTTCACGTCGGGGTTTCCAAGTGTCCAGTGTCTCTCTGCCTTGGCCCCCACCCTGCCCATTGCAGTGAGCAATTCTCACAATACACACAGTCTCACACACGTACACACAGTCTCATACGCGCATACACACAGTCTCATACGCGCATACACACAAGTCTCACACACATATACACATACTGTCTCATACACGCTAGCACTTACACACAGTCTCACACACGCATAGACACAGTGTCACACATGCATACACACAGTCTCACACACGTACACACAGTCTCACACATGTACATACAGTCTCATACGCGCATATACACACATATACATACAAACACAGAGTCTCAAATACATATACACACAGTCTCACACACGTACACACAGTCTCACACACGTACACACAGTCTCATACGCGCATATACGCACACATACATACAAACACAGAGTCTCAAACACACATACACACAGTCTCACACACGTACACACAGTTTCATACGCGCATATACGCACACATACATACAAACACAGAGTCTCAAACACACATACACACAGTCTCACACACGTACACACAGTTTCATACGCGCATATACGCACACATACATACAAACACAGAGTCTCAAACACACATACACACAGTCTCACACACGTACACACAGTTTCATACGCGCATATACGCACACATACATACAAACACAGAGTCTCAAACACACATACACACAGTCTCACACACGTACACACAGTTTCATACGCGCATATACGCACACATACATACAAACACAGAGTCTCAAATACATATACACACAGTCTCACACACGTACACACAGTCTCACACACGTACACACAGTCTCATACGCGCATATACACACAGTCTCACACACGTACACACAGTCTCACACATGTACATACAGTCTCATACGCGCATATACACACATATACATACAAACACAGAGTCTCAAATACATATACACACAGTCTCACACACGTACACACAGTCTCACACACGTACACACAGTCTCATACGCGCATATACGCACACATACATACAAACACAGAGTCTCAAACACACATACACACAGTCTCACACACGTACACACAGTTTCATACGCGCATATACGCACACATACATACAAACACAGAGTCTCAAACACACATACACACAGTCTCACACACGTACACACAGTTTCATACGCGCATATACGCACACATACATACAAACACAGAGTCTCAAATACATATACACACAGTCTCACACACGTACACACAGTCTCACACACGTACACACAGTCTCATACGCGCATATACACACAGTCTCACACACGTACACACAGTCTCACACACGTACACACAGTCTCATACGCGCATATACACACACATACATACAAACACAGAGTCTCAAACACACATACACACAGTCTCACACACGTACACACAGTTTCATACGCGCATATACGCACACATACATACAAACACAGAGTCTCAAATACATATACACACAGTCTCACACACGTACACACAGTCTCACACACGTACACACAGTCTCATACGCGCATATACACACAGTCTCACACACGTACACACAGTCTCACACACGTACACACAGTCTCATACGCGCATATACACACACATACATACAAACACAGAGTCTCAAATACATATACACACAGTCTCACACACGTACACACAGTCTCACACACGTACACACAGTCTCACACACGTACACACAGTCTCACACACGTACACACAGTCTCACACACGTACACACAGTCTCACACACGTACACACAGTCTCACACACGTACACACAGTCTCACACACGTACACACAGTCTCATACGCGCATATACACACAGTCTCACACACGTACACACAGTCTCACACATGTACATACAGTCTCATACGCGCATATACACACATATACATACAAACACAGAGTCTCAAATACATATACACACAGTCTCACACACGTACACACAGTCTCACACACGTACACACAGTCTCATACGCGCATATACGCACACATACATACAAACACAGAGTCTCAAACACACATACACACAGTCTCACACACGTACACACAGTTTCATACGCGCATATACGCACACATACATACAAACACAGAGTCTCAAACACACATACACACAGTCTCACACACGTACACACAGTTTCATACGCGCATATACGCACACATACATACAAACACAGAGTCTCAAATACATATACACACAGTCTCACACACGTACACACAGTCTCACACACGTACACACAGTCTCATACGCGCATATACACACAGTCTCACACACGTACACACAGTCTCACACACGTACACACAGTCTCATACGCGCATATACACACACATACATACAAACACAGAGTCTCAAACACACATACACACAGTCTCACACACGTACACACAGTCTCATACGCGCATATACGCACACATACATACAAACACAGAGTCTCAAATACATATACACACAGTCTCACACACGTACACACAGTCTCACACACGTACACACAGTCTCACACACGTACACACAGTCTCACACACGTACACACAGTCTCACACACGTACACACAGTCTCACACACGTACACACAGTCTCACACACGTACACACAGTCTCATACGCGCATATACGCACACATACATACAAACACAGAGTCTCAAATACATATACACACAGTCTCACACACGTACACACAGTCTCACACACGTACACACAGTCTCACACACGTACACACAGTCTCACACACGTACACACAGTCTCACACACGTACACACAGTCTCACACACGTACACACAGTCTCACACACGTACACACAGTCTCACACACGTACACACAGTCTCACACACGTACACACAGTCTCATACGCGCATATACACACACACACATACACGTCACGCCTTGCCACGCCACTACGTTTAGTTGGCCCACCTTTCGCAACATTGACCACACTTGTGGTCTCCTTAACAGTGAAACAGTGTCTCAACAACTTCAGCCATTTCCTGTCATCAGCTGCCTTTTGAGAAACACCATTCCAGATCCCTGCTGCACTCTGCGGTCGGATATTGCTTCCCAATTTCTCTCCTGCATGGTCTTGCTCCAATTTGAAGATTTTGGCTGTTTTTCTTGGCTGGGGTGGCACGCTGGAAGTTGAGCCTGTTACCCCTAGAGTCGTCACAGAAGTTAAACTTTTTTTACAGTTTGCAAATTTCCACATATTCCCTGAATTTCCAGCCAAGGTTAATACAAAATATGAGCCCGGTTTCTATACTGAGCAAGAATTACTATTTATTACAAAGGAATAGACTCGAAATGCAGTTAAACAGCAATAAATCATTGGTCAACAACACAATGATAACAACTCGATATCTCTTATAAACTCCACTTTACACATGCACACACACACATACACACACACACATTGACACGCATACACACACTCTCACATGCACATACACACGGTCTCACAAATGCATACACACAGTCTCATACGCGCATACACACAGTCTCACACACATACACACAGTCTCATACGCGCATACACACAGTCTCACACACATACACACAGTCTCATACGTGCATACACACAGTCTCACACACATACACACAGTCTCATACGCGCATACACACAGTCTCACACACATACACACAGTCTCATACGCGCATACACACAGTCTCACACACATACACACAGTCTCATACGCGCATACACACAGTCTCACACACATATACACATCCTGTCTCATACACGCTAGCACTTACACACAGTCTCACACACGCATAGACACAGTGTCACGTGTGCATACACACAGTCTCACACACGTACACACAGTCTCATACGCGCATATACACACACATACATACAAACACAGAGTCTCAAACACGCATACACACAGTCTCACACATGCATACATACACAGTCTCATACACGCATACACACACAGTCTCACACACATACAAACACACACAGTCTCATACACGCATACACACACAGTCTCACACACATACAAACACACACAGTCTCACACACACAGTCTCATACGCCCATACTCACAGTCTCACACACATATAGACATACTGTCTCATACAAACTAGCACTTACACACAGACACACGCATACGTACACACACAGTCTCATACACGCATGCATGCACACACAGTCTCACACACACACACTAACAGGGTAAACGAATAGGCTATGGCAGAGGGATAGACTGGAAGGACAGTGCGGTTGTCATTGTCCCCAGATTCTGTTGCTGAGCTGACCTTTCTGACTCCGCCAATAGGCAGTAATTTGCTTCAGTTGCCTTCCTCTGGATGTTTCCAGTGGTTGGAGATAAGGTGGATGGTTCCCTTTTAAAACATCCCTGACTTATTCGTTAAAAGTTCCAACTTACAGCAACTGCTTCACATTTACAATGGGCTTTAACTGCAGTTTGTCTGTGGTTTACAGTATCATATCCCCTTCTCTTTGTTCACTATTTTTAACATGATGAACAAACACTCATATAACTGGCCGTTTTCCATCCCATCGGATTACATCCAAGTTGAGTTGCGACATCGTCAGCAAGTTGAGTAAAATGCACTACTTCTGTACGCACTGCAGGCATACACATTACAAAATAATGATCAGCAAATAAATCACAAAACAAAATCAGGTCATAAGCATGCCAATGAGGAAGATTAACTATCACTGTGAAAGAGCCCTATGCTACACCAGTTATCAGGTTATCATAAACTAACTCCATTTTCAGCTCTGTATTTCTTACAACATCAACATTGAAATGTAACAGTCATTAAAAGTAAGATACATCTAAGTTTACAGAATAACAACAACAAGTAGGGAAATAATGCAAGCCCAAGGAGTTGTGTATTCCCCAATCCAGATATTTTCCCACCAAGTATACCCCTTCATGCTTTTAATATCCATTTTTATTCTCTGACTATCCAGCAGAACCTTAACCTCTGCAGTTACTCAAAATCTTTTATGTCTTCCATACGTTCCCTTTATAGGGCGACGCTGACCTCATGTATCTTGCCAGTCCAATTCCTGTAGCTAAATCTGTCACGTCGGAAGTCACATTTTCTCTTCCTGATGTTGACCACTTCCATTGTTACTATGCGCCTGGGCATTTGGGGTTGAGTTCAAAATGGTTTGCACACATCAGCGTGGTTATTTGTACAATAAGACACAGGGTCGTCGTATTAAGCAGTACACAAACTCTAAAGTCACCTGATGAAGGACTGGTGCTGAATGTATAGACTTCTGCCATCCCTGACTGAGAGGGTGGTGCCAACATTAGTACAATGACCCCTCATAGAGCGGCCTATTGTTACTCCACTTCCACTCAGAACTGACACTGACTCTGCCCTTCATGTGCAAAAGCTCGCGACACAGTTTCCAATGATCGGCTTCACAGCTTACCGAAAGCTCAAAACCAAAAGGCTAGGGTCAGTTTGGCTCGTATTTGCAGTTATCAGTTTACACAGTTCCTAAATCTGAATCTCGTTGTTCCAAAACCTGCGCCCATTGGGATTATCGCCTGTGAAAGATTCTGTACAGGAAGTCTGACAGATTTCTTCCTCCAAGAACGCGTTTACCAAGATGCTCTTATTGTCCTTGAACTGTAGAATCATATTCATAATCATAGAGTCATCCAGCACGCAAACAGGCCCTTCATCCCAACCAGTCCGTGCCGAGCATTATCCCAAACTAAACTAATCCCACCTCCCTGCTCCTGGCCCATATCCCTCCAAACCTTTCCTATTCATGTACTTCTTCAAATGCCTTTTAAACATTATAATTGTATCCACATCCACCACTTCCTCTGGAAGTTCATTCCACACACGAACCACCCTCTGCGTCTCAAAATTTGCCTCTCCTGCCTTTTTAAAAATCTCTCTCCTCTCACATTAAAAATGTGTCCCCAGGTCTTGAAAGCCCCCATCCTAGGGAAAAGACAATTACCATTCACTGTATCTATACCCCTCATTATTTTATAAATTTCTTTCAGGTCGCCTTCCAACCTCCTAAGCTCTGGTGAAAAAAGTCCCAGCCTATCCAACTTTTCTTTATAACTCAAACCTTCCATACCCGGTAACATCCTGGTAAATCTTTTCTGAACTCGCTCTAGTTTAATCATATCCTTCCCATAACCAGGCAACCAGAACTGGACACAGTATTCCTAAAGAGCCCTCACCAATGTCCTGTACAATCTCAACATGACTACTCCTTTCCTCTCTCTAGCGCTCTCTCTCTCTCTCTCTCGCTCTCTCTCTAGGGTAAAAATCACACAGCACCAGGTTATAGGCCAACAGGTTTATCTGGGAGGTGGTTGCGATGAAGGAATGGTGCTCCGGATGTTCGTGTTTCCACACAAACCTGTTGGCCTATAACCTGGTGCTGTGCGATTTTTAACTTTGTAAACTGCTCTTCCAAATCAACTCTCTCTCTCTCTAAGCATCGTCACAGGGATATGGGGAATCAACTGGGGAATCGTCACAGGGATATGGGGAATCAACTGGGGAATCGTCACAGGGATATGGGGAATCAACTGGGGAATCAACTGGGGAATCGTCACAGGACTATGGGGAATCAACTGGGGAATCGTCACAGGGATATGGGGAATCAACTGGGGAATCGTCACAGGGATATGAAAAATCAACTGGGGAATCGTCACAGGGGTATGGGGAATCAACTGGGGAATCGTCACAGGGATATGGAAAATCAACTGGGG
The DNA here is from genome assembly GCF_047496795.1 of Chiloscyllium punctatum. Lineage (NCBI taxonomy): Eukaryota > Metazoa > Chordata > Chondrichthyes > Orectolobiformes > Hemiscylliidae > Chiloscyllium > Chiloscyllium punctatum. The sequence goes on from NW_027310616.1 coordinate 9,856, forward strand.
AATCGTCACAGGGATATGGAGAATCAACTGGGGAATCGTCACAGGGATATGGGGAATCAACTGGGGAATCGTCACAGGGATACGGGGAATCAACTGGGGAATCAACTGGGGAATCGTCACAGGGATATGGGGAATCAACTGGGGAATCGTCACAGGGATATGGGGAATCAACTGGGGAATCAACTGGGGAATCGTCACAGGGATATGGGGAATCAACTGGGGAATCGTCACAGGGATATGGGGAATCAACTGGGGAATCGTCACAGGGATATGGAAAATCAACTGGGGAATCGTCACAGGGATATGGGGAATCAACAGGGGGCTGGGATCCAGCTTTCACTCAGTTTCTAGTTCCAGCCCTCACGAATGTGTATCGAAACAGCATGTCATGCCTCTCTGACACTTCAGGAGCTAGGTCCTAACCCTGGCTCTCTCGAGTTTATCCAACCCCCCCCACCCGAACAGTAGTTTCAAATTCTGCTGTTTGTTTGACTCACTTTGTTAAAAACAGCAGGTTTATGGCCCGGTTACTGGTCAATTGCCAGTTGGGGTTGCACCGAATCTCCACCTGCAGCTTGTACCAGGACTGGATGCAAGGAGCTGAGTGTGGCTGGGGTCGGGATTATAATCACATTCCTTGGATCTGATCCAAAGGGCATGCAGTTTCACCCTCCAATCGGAATTACATGACCTCTTGCGTCCTTGAGTTTTGTCTGGGTCCCACAGAAACTGCCTCTGGTTGGAAAACTGTGACAACACATCAATCTCTCATCAGCCTTTGGAATGATACTTGTTGCTAGGGCTGTGTCTGATGCAATACTTCACCCTTTTTCCCAGTTCCTTGACCTTTCATTTCTGACCCCTGAACCTGTCTCTGTGCCTTTTCGGCGTCTCAGTTCACCGCCTCGAATTGACCTGATCTTTTTTGAGAAGATCAGTGGGCCTCGGGAGAAGCACTCCTGATAATTCCTGCTTTCTATTTATATGTTTGGGTTTCTTTGGGTTGGTGATGTCATTTCCTGTGGTGATGTCACTTCCTGTTCTTTTTCTCAGGGGGGTGGTGGATGTACCAACAAACACATCAAGTTAGAACCCATCTACCGCCCCCCCGAGAAAAAGAATAGGAAGTGACTTCACCACAGGAAATAACATCACCACAGAAATGACATTTTCCGGCTCAGATTGGGTTTTTGAGAATACTTTGGGTCAAGGGTTATGTGGGGAGAAGACGGGAGAATGGGGGTTGAGAAACCTATTGGCCAAGATCGAATAGAAGAGCAGACTCAATGGGCCAAATGGCCTCATTCTGCTCCAATATCTTATCGTTTTAACAGAGTGATGCTTCACATTGAAGGCCACCCAGGGAACACCAAATGTTTTGTGTAAATTACCTTTAATTCGGTTGCTCATTAAGAAATCTCACAGGCAGTTAAACAACTATTGAAACTTCATTGCATGTAGCAACCAAAACAAGCTCCCTCAAGTAAGGGAGTCAAACCCTTTGATCTTCTCCTTGTAAATTCTGTGTCTAAGGACTTCGTTACTCACCTCCATCACATGAAGGAGCAGCGCTTTGAAAGTTGGTGTTTTCACATAAACCCGTTGGACTATAACTTGGTGTCGTGTGATTTTTGACTGATTAAGGGGGGGGATTTAGTTACCATTCCAACCAAGAGCCCAGAGTTCGATCCTTGCACAGTGCGATTCTCCAGAGTTCTGCTGCTAAAGATTCCCGAAGTTGGATTCCTATTGGACCTTCTTAAGTTCATGGCATGACATTATTGCTGGCGTCACCAAGCCGGTAGCTTACTTTCTTATCAGGAGTAGCTCCTCTGTTGCTGTTACATTCAGTGTTTGCCGTCTGTTTGAACACAGCCTGTCCTCCCACCAATTCCTTCACCTGAGGACTTTCCACATGCAGGTAATCTTAATAGCCCATTTGTCACAACACAGCAGGTTACCAAGCAGATGCTAAAGTGGTTTGCTTACAGAGTTTTGACCCCCTCTTTCCCCAAGGCGTGGCCGATTGACATGTTGCTGTTGATTTCTTTATAACAGTTTGTCCCTGTCCCTTTCATCTCAGGTAGCACTTTATTCCCGAAAGGATTATTGCTGACTCTTTCAATCCGGGAACACTGGTGAAAGTTCTGAGGTTTACTGTATCCTCACACTTCAAGTCTCTTGGACCTGCTATCGCTTGGATGAATCTGGAGGCTTTGAGGCTATATCTTCATAGGTGAGGAATTGAAATCCCTTGTTGAATCTCTAAGACAGTTTTAATGAGATTTGATGACCTAAAATGTCACTAACATGGGGTTGGGGGTGGTGGGGGGGAGCGGTGGTGTTGTTCTGAGGAATTTGTGTTGACTGTGATTGACTTTCAGTCTGCAATCTGCAGGATTCTCAACCCCAGTTTGCCTGTTAACCCATATTTACCTCATGTTAATTCTGAATAATAGAATACGAGTTGCGATTATTATGGACCTGCCTAAAAACCATGAACAATGCGATTGAGAACCATGGAATCCTGTGGGTTTATTCACTTCCATAAGTTGCTTGGAATTTGAACATTGTCCATTTTAAATTCCGTAAGACAGTATTGGTCTCCAACAAGATCACAAACCAAATTCGAAGGACCGTTTTACAAAGGAGAAGTGTCTTAAAGCGCATAAAGGTGAATAAATCCCCAGGACCTGATCAGGTGTACCCCAGCACTCTGTGGGAAGCTAGAGAAGTGATTGCTGGGCCTCTTGCTGAGATATTTGTATCAGCGATGGTCACGAGTGAGGTGCTGGAAGACTGGGGCTTGGCTAACGTGGTGCCACTGTTTAAGCAGGGTGGTAAGGACAAGCCAGGGGACTTTAGACCAGTGAGCCTGACGTCGGTGGTGGGCAAGTTGTTGGAGGGAATCCTGAGGATTTACATGTATTTGGAAAGGCAAGAACAGATTAGAGAGAGTCAACTTTATGAATTGGGAAATCATGTCTCTCTAACTTGATTTTTGAAGAAGTGACAAAGATGTTTGGTGAAGACAGTCATTGTCTATCTGGACTTCAGTAAGGTGTTTGACAAGGTTCCCCATGGGAGACTGGTTAACAAGGTCCGATCACATGGGATACAGGGAGAACTAGCCATTTGGATACAGAACTGGCTCAAAGGTAGAAGACAGAGGGTGGTGGTGGAGGGTTGTTTTTCAGACTGGAGGCCTGTGACCAGTGGAGTGCCACGAGGATCGGTGCTGGGTCCACTACTTCTCATCATTTATATAAAAGACTTGGATGTGAGCATAAGAGGGACAGTTAGTAAGTTTGTAGATGACACCAAAATTGGAGGTGTAGTGGACAGCGAAGAGGGTTACCTCAGATTACAACAGGATCTGGACCAGATGGGCCAATGGGCTGAGAAGTGGCAGATGGAGTTTAATTCAGATAAATGCGAGGTGCAGCAGAACTTATACACTTAATGGTAAGGTCCTCAGGAGTGTTGCTGAACAAAGAGACCTTGGAGTGCAGGTTCATAACTCCTTGAAAGTGGAGTCACAGGTAGATAGGATAGTGAAGAAGACGCTTGGTATAATTCCTTTATTGGTCAGAGTATTGAGTACAGGAGTTGGGAGGTCATGTTGCGGCTGTACAGGACATTGGTTAGGCCACTGTTGGAATATTGCGTGCAATTCTGGTCTCCTTCCCATCGGAAAGATGTTGTGAAACTTGAAAGGGTTCAGAAAAGATTTACAAGGATGTTGCCAGGGTTAGAGGATCTGAGCTACAGGGAGAGGCTGAACAGGCTGGGGCTGTTTTCCCTGGAGCGTCGGAGGCTGAGGGGTGACCTTATAGAGGTTTACAAAATTATGAGGGGCATGGAGAGGGTAAATAGACAAAGTCTTTTCTCTGGGGTGGGGGAGTCCGGAACTAGAGGACATAGGTTTAGGGTGAGAGGGGAAAGATATATAAGGGGCAACTTTTTCACACAGAGGGTGGTACGTGTATGGAATGAGGTGCCAGGGGAAGCTGGTACAATGACAGTATTTGATGGCAGTGGGATGACAGGGCAGTGAGTAGCCTCTTGCCCCCAGGGTAGGGGGGCTGTGGAACCATCCCCCCCGTGTTGCTTTCCTTCTTTGGTTCAGTTTTGCTTCTCCTCTTTACCTTGTGTTTCCTTTTCCTGTTCGTTCATTTCCTTTTCTCCCTGTTGCCGGTGGCGGGGTTGATTACCATCGGTGTGGCAGCGAGAGCGGGTGGCAGGCAGAGCGCGGTGGACCCAGTTTCTCCCGGCGGCGGTTGTCAAGATGTTTCCCACCCCACCTCCCCCCCCCCGGCGATCGGGGCCACGGCGGCAGCAGAGCTCCCTCTGGTGACTGGGGGAGGGCGGTGGTGGGCTCTTCAAGATGGCGGCACCTGGCAGCTGAAGTGGGACTCGGGTGCCTGGCCCCTGGCAGCCGTGTTCAGGGACCTTTGGAGTGTGGGCTCAGTGGCCAAGAGCCGGCAGCCAAAGGTGGGGCCAGCTCTCGGTTCGGTGGATCCACCTGAGACTCGGCACCGGCATGGACTGAGTCGGAAAGACTGATGTTCCAAAGGTCTTGATTCTTCATTCCCCTCATTTATTGAGGAAGTGCTGGAGGCTGGTGCAATCGCAACATTTGGGAATGTGCCTAGGAAGGGTTTAGAGGGATACGGTACGTGTGACAATGAAGCTAATTCGTTTGGCCTGTCCATTACACTGCAAAACGCATCTGGATGGGTGTATGAATAGGAAGGGTTTGGAGGGATATGGGCCGGGTGCTGGCAGGTGGGACTAGATTGGGTTGGGGTATCTGGTCAGCATGGACGGGTTGGACCGAAGGGTCTGTTTCTATGCTGTACATCTCTATGACTCTATGAGTGCCTTCCGGTTAAAAATACAGACAGTGGTCTCACTCCAGGATCATAATGTAAACTGGTTTTGCCCGAGTTTGTAACACAGATTACAGGTCAAACCTGGGATTGTAACAATACCAATAGATTAGGATATGTGTGGACATTTATATGGACCATTAATGTTACCATGGATTCGATATCCTGGTACTGGGCTCCAAATTCCAGGTAATAAAAATTCTTTTACAACTTTAACACACTAACTGATTAGGCACAGTAAATTCTCTTGCAACATTCAGCACACTCTGTCTCAGTTCCAATGACGCATAAAGACTCAATAGCCTTTTGTTTTGGTTGCACAGCCAGCTCAGAGATCAGTCCTCCCACAGTAACACAATTGGGGGAACTCTAGTCTCCTGGTTATTAATTGTTTTTCTTTCTGTTTTTTTTCAAAGCATCTATTGTATTGTCCTGCTGTTGTCAAAACTAATTGTTCAGTGTAGCAGGGGATCATATTTTATTTACTGCTTGCAGTTTTGGTCTCTCTCTCTCTCTCAGGAAGGATATTATTGTTATCGAGTGAGTGTAATGCATGCAAGAGCATAAGAGGGGGGGTGGGGGGCAGGTGGTGGTCATTCTGCCCCTTTGAGCCTCCCTGCCTTTCAATACGACAATGGCTGATCTCATCTCAACCTCAACTCCACTCCCCTGCCTGCTCTCCCATAACCCATCAACCCGTACATAATTAAAACTCTGTCCCTCCTTAAATTTACTCTCTGCCCCAGCATTCTGGCACTCTGGGATAGTAAAATCCACTCATTCACGACTGTTTGAGAGAAATAATTTCTCCTCGTTTCAAATCTGCTCCTCCCTTATCCTGAAACGACGATCTCTCGTTCCAAATTTCTCCACAATTACAACATTTAAAACTAGTTGGGTAAGTATTTGGAGTGGCTCAGTGGTTAGCAGTACTGCCTCACAGCACCGGGGACCCGTGTTCGACTCCTGCCTCGGGTGACTGATCTGTGTGGAGTTTGCACGTTCTCCTATGTGGGTTTGCTCCAGTTTCCTCCCACAGTCCAAAGGTGTGCAGGTCTGGGTGAGTGGGCCATGCTCAATTGCCCATTACCCTTTGGAGGGCTGGTATGGATTTGTTGGGCTGAAGGGCCTGTTCCCTCACAGAAGAGAATCTAACCTAATCAAGTGTATGAAAGGTTTAGAGGGATATGGGCTTGGAGCAGGCAAGTGGGGATAGTTTAGTTTGGGATTGTATTGGGTGTGGTCTGGTTGGACTGAAGGGTCTGTTTGCATACTGTATTTTCTATCCCTCAATTAGATCTCCTCTCATTCTTCTGAATGCTAGAGACTATAGGCCGAAAGTGTTCAAACTCTCCTCACAAGACATCCCCATATCTCTGGAATCGATCGAGTGAACCTTCTCAATGTTACTCCTGAAGGTGGTACACAGTACAGGACCACAATAATGTGGTCTTCCCAGTGCCTTGTGAAACTAACTGAAGCAACGCTTCCCAACTTCTGTATTCTCCGAGGATTCACTCAGCTTATTTCAGGGTGGCTGGAGTCTCCACAAAAGAGAGATTGGGGAAACTGTGTCTGTATTCTCTGGGGTTAAGCAGTGAGAGGTGAAGTGAGGAGAATTTATTTTTACTCAGAGGGTTTTCCGAAGCTCTGGAAGGCTCTAACCTCAGAGGGCCGTGTTGGCCTCAGTCGCATTGGAAGTTGACGGCTGAGATTGGAAGATCTCCGATGACCAGGGAGAGAGGATTCTGGGGATGAGGTGGATAAAAAGCATTGAAGTGTTCGATCCACTATGATTGTACGGCACGCTGGAAAGACAGAACGGCCTACTCCATTCCCTGCGTTCCCATCTCATGGGGTGGCACGGTGGTTAGCCCTGCTGCCTCACAGCGCCAGGGACCCGGGTTCGATTCCAGCCTCGGGCGACTGTCTGTGTGGAGTTTGCACATTCTCCCCCCCGTGTCTGCATTGATTTCCTCCCACAGGCCAACGATGCGCAGAGAAGATGACTTACAGTGTGGAAACAGGCCCTTCGGCCCAACAAGTCCACACCAACCTGTCGAAGAGCAACCCACCCAGACCCTTACATTTGTCCCTTTACCTAACACAACAGGCAATTTAGCCCGGCCAATCCACCCGAACCTGCACATCTTTGGACTGTGGGAGGAAACCACAGCACCCGGAGGAAACCCACACCTGAGGTGGGAATTGAACCCAGGTCTCTGGTGCTGTGAGGTAGCAGTGCTGACCACTGTGCCACCCAACTAAATCCAGCTTAGGGTGGATTGGCCGTGCTAAATTGTCCCATAGTGTACAGGGGTGTGTAGGTTAGGGTGGATTGGGCGTGCTAAATTGTCCCATAGTGTTCAGGGATGTGTAGGTTAGGGTGGATTGGCTGTGCTAAATTGTCCCATAGTGTTCAGGGATGTGCAGGTTAGGGTGGATTGGCCGTGCTAAATTGTCCCATAGTGTTCAGGGATGTGTATGTTAGGGTGGATTGGCCGTGCTAAGTTGTCCCATAGTGTTCAGGGATGTGTAGGTTAGGGTGGATTGACCATGCTAAATTGTCCCATAGTGTTCAGGGATGTGCAGGTTAGGGTGGATTGGCTGTGCTAAATTGTCCCATAGTGTTCAGGGATGTGTAGGTTAGGGTGGATTGGCCGTGCTAAATTGTCCCATAGTGTTCAGGGATGTGTAGGTTAGGGTGGATTGGCCGTGCTAAATTGTCCCATAGTGTTCAGGGATGTGCAGGTTAGGGTGGATTGGCCGTGCTAAATTGTCCCATAGTGTTCAGGGATGTGTAGGTTAGGGTGGATTGGCTGTGCTAAATTGTCCCATAGTGTTCAGGGATGTGCAGGTTAGGGTGGATTGGCCGTGCTAAATTGTCCCATAGTGTTCAGGGATGTGCAGGTTAGGGTGGATTGGCCGTGCTAAATTGTCCCGTAGTGTTCAGGGATGTGCAGGTTAGGGTGGATTGGCCGTGCTAAATTGTCCCGTAGTGTTCAGGGATGTGTAGGTTAGGGTGGATTGGCCACGCTAAATTGTCCCGTAGTGTTCAGGGATGTGTAGGTTAGGGTGGATTGGCCGTGCTAAGTTGTCCCGTAGTGTTCAGGGATGTGTAGGTTAGGGTGGATTGGCCGTGCTAAGTTGTCCCATAGTGTTCAGGGATGTGTAGATTAGGGTGGATTGACCATGCTAAATTGTCCCATAGTGTTCAGGGATGTGCAGGTTAGGGTGGATTGGCTGTGCTAAATTGTCCCATAGTGTTCAGGGATGTGTAGGTTAGGGTGGATTGGCCGTGCTAAATTGTCCCATAGTGTTCAGGGATGTGTAGGTTAGGGTGGATTGGCCGTGCTAAATTGTCCCATAGTGTTCAGGGATGTGCAGGTTAGGGTGGATTGGCCGTGCTAAATTGTCCCATAGTGTTCAGGGATGTGTAGGTTAGGGTGGATTGGCTGTGCTAAATTGTCCCATAGTGTTCAGGGATGTGCAGGTTAGGGTGGATTGGCCGTGCTAAATTGTCCCATAGTGCACAGGGATGTGTAGGTTAGGGTGGATTGGCCGTGCTAAATTGTCCATAGTGTTCAGGGATGTGTCGGTTAGGGTGGATTGGCCGTGCTAAATTGTCGCATAGTGTTCAGGGATGTGTAGGTTAGGGTGGATTGGCCGTGCTAAATTGTCCCATAGTGTTCAGATATGTGTAGGTTAGGGTGGATTGGCCGGGCTAAATTGTCCCATAGTGTTCAGGGATGTGTAGGTTAGGGTGGATTGGCCGTGCTAAATTGTCCCATAGTGTTCAGGGATGTGTAGGTTAGGGTGGATTGGCCGTGCTAAATTGTCCCATAGTGTTCAGAGGTGTGCAGGTTCGGGTGGATTGACCGTGCTAAATTGTCCCATAGTGTTCAGGGATGTGTAGGTTAGGGTGGATTGGCCGTGCTAAATTGTCCCATAGTGTTCAGGGGTGTGCAGGTTAGGGTGGATTGGCCTGCTATATTGTCCCATAGTGTTCAGGGGTGTGCAGGTTAGGGTGGATTGGCTGTGCTATATTGTCCCATAGTGTTCAGGGATGTGTAGGTTAGGGTGGATTGGCCGTGCTAAATTGTCCCATAGTGTTCAGGGATGTGTAGGTTAGGGTGGATTGGCCATGCTAAATTGTCCCATAGTGTTCAGGGGTGTGCAGGTTCGGGTGAATTGACCGTGCTAAATTGTCCCATAGTGTTCAGGGATGTGTAGGTTAGGGTGGATTGGCCGTGCTACATTGTCCCATAGTGTTCAGGGATGTGTAGGTTAGGGTGGATTGGCTGTGCTAAATTGTCCCGTAGTGTTCAGGGATGTGTAGGTTAGGGTGGATTGGCCGTGCTAAATTGTCCCATAGTGTTCAGGTGTGTGCAGGTTAGGGTGGATTGGCCGTGCTAAATTGTCCCATAGTGTTCAGGGATGTGAAGGTGAGGGTGGATTGGCTGTGTGAAATTGCCCAGGGTGTTCAGGGGTGTGCAGGTTAGGATGGATTGGCCGTGCTAAATTGTCCCGTAGTGTTCAGGGATGTGTAGGTTAGGGTGGATTGGCCGTGCTAAATTGTCCCATAGTGTTCAGGGATGTGCAGGTTAGGGTGGATTGACCATGCTAAATTGTCCCGTAGTGTTCAGGGATGTGTAGGTTAGGGTGGATTGGCCGTGCTAAATTGTCCCATAGTGTTCAGGGATGTGTAGGTTAGGGTGGATTGGCCGTGCTAAATTGTCCCATAGTGTTCAGGGATGTGTAGGTTAGGGTGGATTGGCCGTGCTAAATTGTCCCATAGTGTTCAGGGATGTGTAGGTTAGGGTGGATTGGCCGTGCTAAATTGTCCCATAGTGTTCAGGGATGTGTCGGTTAGGGTATATTGGCCGTGCTAAATTGTCCCATAGTGTTCAGGGATGTGTAGGTTAGGGTGGATTGGCCGTGCTAAATTGTCCCATAGTGTTCAAGGATGTGTAGGTTAGGGTGGATTGGCCGTGCTAAATTGTCCCATAGTGTTCAGGGATGTGGAGGTTAGGGTGGATTGGCCATGCTAAGTTGTCCCATAGTGTTCAGGGATGTGTCGGTTAGGGTATATTGGCCGTGCTAAATTGTCCCATAGTGTTCAAGGATGTGCAGGTTAGGGTGGATTGGCTGTGCTAAATTGTCCCATAGTGTCCAGGGATGTGTAGGTTAGGGTGGATTGCCCGTGCTAAATTGTCCCATAGTGTTCAGGGATGTGTAGGTTAGGGTGGATTGGCCGTGCTAAATTGTGCCATAGTGTTCAGGGATGTGCAGGTTAGGGTGGATTGGCCGTGCTAAATTGTCCCATAGTGTTCAGGGATGTGTAGGTTAGGGTGGATTGGCTGTGCTAAATTGTCCCATAGTGTTCAGGGATGTGCAGGTTAGGGTGGATTGGCCGTGCTAAATTGTCCCATAGTGTTCAGGTATGTGCAGGTTAGGGTGGATTGGCCGTGCTAAATTGTCCCGTAGTGTTCAGGGATGTGCAGGTTAGGGTGGATTGGCCGTGCTAAATTGTCCCGTAGTGTTCAGGGATGTGTAGGTTAGGGTGGATTGGCCACGCTAAATTGTCCTGTAGTGTTCAAGGATGTGTAGGTTAGGGTGGATTGGCCGTGCTAAATTGTCCCATAGTGTTCAGGGATGTGCAGGTTAGGGTGGATTGGCCGTGCTAAATTGTCCCATAGTGTTCAGGGATGTGTAGGTTAGGGTGGATTGGCCGTGCTAAATTGTCCCATAGTGTTCAGGGATGTGTAGGTTAGGGTGGATTGGCCGTGCTAAATTGTCCCATAGTGTTCAGGGATGTGTAGGTTAGGGTGGATTGGCCGTGCTAAATTGTCCCATAGTGTTCAGTGATGTGTAGGTTAGGGTGGATTGGCCGTGCTAAATTGTCCCATAGTGTTCAGGGATGTGTAGGTTCGGGTGGATTGGCCGTTCCAAAATGTCCAATAGTGTTCAGATATGTGTAGGTTAGGGTGGATTGGCCGTGCTAAATTGTCCCACAGTGTTCAGGGATGTGCAGGTTAGGGTGGATTGGGCGTGCTAAATTGTCCCGTAGTGTTCAGGGATGTGCAGATTAGGGTGGATTGGCTGTGCTAAATTGTCCCACAGTGTTCAGGGATGTGCAGGTTAGCGTGGATTGGGCGTGCTAAATTGTCCCATAGTGTTCAGGGGTGTGTAGGTTAGGGTGGATTGGCTGTGCTAAATTGTCCCACAGTGTTCAGGGATGTGCAGGTTAGGGTGGATTGGGCGTGCTAAATTGTCCCATAGTGTTCAGGAATGTGCAGGTTAGGGTGGATTGGCCGTGCTAAATTGTCCCACAGTGTTCAGGGATGTGCAGGTTAGGGTGGATTGGGCGTGCTAAATTGTCCCGTAGTGTTCAGGGATGTGCAGATTAGGGTGGATTGGCTGTGCTAAATTGTCCCACAGTGTTCAGGGATGTGCAGGTTAGCGTGGATTGGCCATGCTAAATTGTCCCATAGTGTTCAGGGGTGTGTAGGTTAGGGTGGATTGGCTGTGCTAAATTGTCCCATAGTATTCAGGGATGTGTAGGTTAGGGTGGATTGGCCGTGCTAAATTGTCCCATAGTGTTCAGGGGTGTGTAGGTTAGGGTGGATTGACCGTGCTAAATTGTCCCATAGTGTTCAGGGATGTGTCGGTTAGGGTATATTGGCCGTGCTAAATTGTCCCATAGTCTTCAGGGATGTGTAGGTTAGGGTGGATTGGCCGTGCTAAATTGTTCCATAGTGTTCAGGGGTGTGTAGGTTAGGGTGGATTGGCCGTGCTAAATTGTCCCATAGTGTTCAGGGATGTCTAGGTTAGGGTGGATTGTCCGTGCGAAATTGTCCCATAGTGTTCAGGGGTGTGCAGGTTCGGGTGGATTGACCGTGCTAAATTGTCCCATAGTGTTCAGGGATGTGTAGGTTAGGGTGGATTGGCCGTGGTAAATTGTCCCATAGTGTTCAGGGGTGTGCAGGTTAGGGTGGATTGGCCGTGCTATATTGTCCCATAGTGTTCAGGGGTGTGCAGGTTAGGGTGGATTGGCCGTGCTATATTGTCCCATAGTGTTCAGGGATGTGTAGGTTAGGGTGGATTGGCCGTGCTAAATTGTCCCATAGTGTTCAGGGATGTGTAGGTTAGGGTGGATTGGCCATGCTAAATTGTCCCATCGTGTTCAGGGGTGTGCAGGTTCGGGTAAATTGACCGTGCTAAATTGTCCCATAGTGTTCAGGGATGTGTAGGTTAGGGTGGATTGGCCGTGCTACATTGTCCCATAGTGTTCAGGGATGTGTAGGTTAGGGTGGATTGGCTGTGCTAAATTGTCCCGTAGTGTTCAGGGATGTGTAGGTTAGGGTGGATTGGCCGTGCTAAATTGTCCCACAGTGTTCAGGGATGTGCAGGTTAGCGTGGATTGGGCGTGCTAAATTGTCCCACAGTGTTCAGGGATGTGCAGGTTAGCATGGATTGGGCGTGCTAAATTGTCCCATCGTGTTCAGGGGTGTGCAGGTTAGGGTGGATTGGCCGTGCTATATTGTCCCATAGTGTTCAGGGGTGTGCAGGTTAGGGTGGATTGGCCGTGCTATATTGTCCCATAGTGTTCAGGGGTGTGCAGGTTAGGGTGGATTGGCCGTGCTAAATTGTCCCATAGTGTTCAGGTGTGTGCAGGTTAGGGTGGATTGGCCGTGCTAAATTGTCCCATAGTGTTCAGGGATGTGAAGGTTAGGGTGGATTGGCTGTGTGAAATTGCCCAGGGTGTTCAGGGGTGTGCAGGTTAGGATGGATTGGCCGTGCTAAATTGTCCCGTAGTGTTCAGGGATGTGTAGGTTAGGGTGGATTGACCGTGCTAAATTGTCCCATAGTGTTCAGGGATGTGTAGGTTAGGGTGGATTGACCGTGCTAAATTGTCCCATAGTGTTCAGGGATGTGAAGGTTAGGGTGGATTGGCCGTGCTAAATTGTCCCATAGTGTTCAGGGATGTGTAGGTTAGGGTGGATTGGCCGTGCTAAATTGTCCCATAGTGTTCAGGGATGTGCAGGTTTGGGTGGATTGGCCGTGCTAAATTGTCCCATAGTGTTCAGGGATGTGTAGGTTAGGGTGGATTGGCCGTGCTAAATTGTCCCATAGTGTTCAGGGATGTGTAGGATAGGGTGGATTGGCCGTGCTAAATTGTCCCATAGTGTTCAGGGATGTGTAGGTTAGGGTGGATTGGCCGTGCTAAATTGTCCCATAGTGTTCAGGGATGTGGAGGTTAGGGTGGATTGGCCATGCTAAGTTGTCCCATAGTGTTCAGGGATGTGTCGGTTAGGGTATATTGGCCGTGCTAAATTGTCCCATAGTGTTCAGGGATGTGTAGGTTAGGGTGGATTGGCCATGCTAAATTGTCCCATAGTGTTCAGGGGTGTGCAGGTTCGGGTGAATTGACCGTGCTAAATTGTCCCATAGTGTTCAGGGATGTGTAGGTTAGGGTGGATTGGCCGTGCTACATTGTCCCATAGTGTTCAGGGATGTGTAGGTTAGGGTGGATTGACCGTGCTAAATTGTCCCATAGTGTTCAGGGATGTGAAGGTTAGGGTGGATTGGCCGTGCTAAATTGTCCCATAGTGTTCAGGGATGTGTAGGTTAGGGTGGATTGGCCGTGCTAAATTGTCCCATAGTGTTCAGGGATGTGCAGGTTAGGGTGGATTGGCCGTGCTAAATTGTCCCATAGTGTTCAGGGATGTGTAGGTTAGGGTGGATTGGCCGTGCTAAATTGTCCCATAGTGTTCAGGGATGTGTAGATTAGGGTGGATTGGCCGTGCTAAATTGTCCCATAGTGTTCAGGGATGTGTAGGTTAGGGTGGATTGGCCGTGCTAAATTGTCCCATAGTGTTCAGGGATGTGGAGGTTAGGGTGGATTGGCCATGCTAAGTTGTCCCATAGTGTTCAGGGATGTGTCGGTTAGGGTATATTGGCCGTGCTAAATTGTCCCATAGTGTTCAGGGATGTGTAGGTTAGGGTGGATTGGCCATGCTAAATTGTCCCATAGTGTTCAGGGGTGTGCAGGTTCGGGTGAATTGACCTTGCTAAATTGTCCCATAGTGTTCAGGGATGTGTAGGTTAGGGTGGATTGGCCGTGCTACATTCTCCCATAGTGTTCAGGGATGTGTAGGATAGGGTGGATTGGCTGTGCTAAATTGTCCCGTAGTGTTCAGGGATGTGTAGGTTAGGGTGGATTGGCCGTGCTAAATTGTCCCATAGTGTTCAGGTGTGTGCAGGTTAGGGTGGATTGGCCGTGCTAAATTGTCCCATAGTGTTCAGGGATGTGTAGGTTAGGGTGGATTGGCCGTGCTAAATTGTCCCATAGTGTTCAGGGGTGTGCAGGTTAGGGTGGATTGGCCGTGCTAAATTGTCCCATAGTGTTCAGGGGTGTGCAGGTTAGGGTGGATTGGCCGTGCTATATTGTCCCATAGTGTTCAGGGATGTGTAGGTTAGGGTGGATTGGCCGTGCTAAATTGTCCCATAGTGTTCAGGGATGTGTAGGTTAGGGTGGATTGGCCGTGCTAAATTGTCCCATAGTGTTCAGGGATGTGTAGGTTAGGGTGGATTGGCTGTGCTAAATTGTCCCGTAGTGTTCAGGGATGTGTAGGTTAGGGTGGATTGGCCGTGCTAAATTGTCCCATAGTGTTCAGGTGTGTGCAGGTTAGGGTGGATTGGCCGTGCTAAATTGTCCCATAGTGTTCAGGGATGTGAAGTTTAGGGTGGATTGGCCGTGCTACATTGTCCCATAGTGTTCAGGGATGTGTAGGTTCGGGTGGATTGGCCGTGCTAAATTGTCCCATAGTGTTCAGGGATGTGTAGGTTAGGGTGGATTGGCCGTGCTAAATTGTCCCATAGTGTTCAGGGATGTGTAGGTTAGGGTGGATTGGCCGTGCTAAATTGTCCCATAGTGTTCAGGGGTTTGCAGGTTCGGGTGGATTGACCGTGCTAAATTGTCCCATAGTGTTCAGAGATGTGTAGGTTAGGGTGGATTGGCCGTGCTAAATTGTCCCATAGTGTTCAGGGGTGTGCAGGTTAGGGTGGATTGGCCGTGCTATATTGTCCCATAGTGTTCAGGGGTGTGCAGGTTTGGGTGGATTGGCCGTGCTATATTCTCCCATAGTGTTCAGGGATGTGTAGGTTAGTGTGGATTGGCCGTGCTAAATTGTCCCATAGTGTTCAGGGATGTGTAGGTTAGGGTGGATTGGCCATGCTAAATTGTCCCATAGTGTTCAGGGGTGTGCAGGTTCGGGTAAATTGACCGTGCTAAATTGTCCCATAGTGTTCAGGGATGTGTAGGTTAGGGTGGATTGGCCGTGCTACATTGTCCCATAGTGTTCAGGGATGTGTAGGTTAGGGTGGATTGGCTGTGCTAAATTGTCCCGTAGTGTTCAGGGATGTGTAGGTTAGGGTGGATTGGCCGTGCTAAATTGTCCCACAGTGTTCAGGGATGTGCAGGTTAGCGTGGATAGGGCGTGCTAAATTGTCCCACAGTGTTCAGGGATGTGCAGGTTAGCGTGGATTGGCCGTGCTAAATTGTCCCATAGTGTTCAGGGGTGTGCAGGTTAGGTTGGATTGGCCGTGCTATATTGTCCCATAGTGTTCAGGGGTGTGCAGTGTGCAGGTTAGGGTGGATTGACCGTGCTAAATTGTCCCATAGTGTTCAGGGATGTGAAGTTTAGGGTGGATTGGCCGTGCTAAATTGTCCCATAGTGTTCAGGGATGTGTAGGTTAGGGTGGATTGGCCGTGCTAAATTGTCCCATAGTGTTCAGGGATGTGCAGGTTAGGGTGGATTGGCCGTGCTAAATTGTCTCATAGTGTTCAGGGATGTGTAGGTTAGGGTGGATTGGCCGTGCTAAATTGTCCCATAGTGTTCAGGGATGTGTAAGTTAGGGTGGATTGGCCGTGCTAAATTGTCCCATAGTGTTCAGGGATGTGTAGGTTAGGGTGGATTGGCCGTGCTAAATTGTCCCATAGTGTTCAGGGATGTGGAGGTTAGGGTGGATTGGCCATGCTAAGTTGTCCCATAGTGTTCAGGGATGTGTCGGTTAGGGTATATTGGCCGTGCTAAATTGTCCCATAGTGTTCAGGGATGTGTAGGTTAGGGTGGATTGGCCATGCTAAATTGTCCCATAGTGTTCAGGGGTGTGCAGGTTCGGGTGAATTGACCTTGCTAAATTGTCCCATAGTGTTCAGGGATGTGTAGGTTAGGGTGGATTGGCCGTGCTACATTCTCCCATAGTGTTCAGGGATGTGTAGGTTAGGGTGGATTGGCTGTGCTAAATTGTCCCGTAGTGTTCCGGGATGTGTAGGTTAGGGTGGATTGGCCGTGCTAAATTGTCCCATAGTGTTCAGGTGTGTGCAGGTTAGGGTGGATTGGCCGTGCTAAATTGTCCCGTAGTGTTCAGGGATGTGTAGGTTAGGGTGGATTGGCCGTGCTAAATTGTCCCACAGTGTTCAGGGATGTGCAGGTTAGGGTGGATTGGGCGTGCTAAATTGTCCCATAGTGTTCAGGAATGTGCAGGTTAGGGTGGATTGGCCGTGCTAAATTGTCCCACAGTGTTCAGGGATGTGCAGGTTAGGGTGGATTGGGCGTGCTAAATTGTCCCGTAGTGTTCAGGGATGTGCAGATTAGGGTGGATTGGCTGTGCTAAATTGTCCCACAGTGTTCAGGGATGTGCAGGTTAGCGTGGATTGGGCGTGCTAAATTGTCCCATAGTGTTCAGGGGTGTGTAGGTTAGGGTGGATTGGCTGTGCTAAATTGTCCCATAGTGTTCAGGGATGTGTAGGTTAGGGTGGATTGGCCGTGCTAAATTGTCCCATAGTGTTCAGGGGTGTGTAGGTTAGGGTGGATTGACCGTGCTAAATTGTCCCATAGTGTTCAGGGATGTGTCGGTTAGGGTATATTGGCCGTGTTAAATTGTCCCATAGTCTTCAGGGATGTGTAGGTTAGGGTGGATTGGCCGTGCTAAATTGTTCCATAGTGTTCAGGGGTGTGTAGGTTAGGGTGGATTGGCCGTGCTAAATTGTCCCATAGTGTTCAGGGATGTCTAGGTTAGGGTGGATTGGCCGTGCGAAATTGTCCCATAGTGTTCAAGGGTGTGCAGGTTCGGGTGGATTGACCGTGCTAAATTGTCCCATAGTGTTCAGGGATGTGTAGGTTAGGGTGGATTGGCCGTGGTAAATTGTCCCATAGTGTTCAGGGGTGTGCAGGTTAGGGTGGATTGGCCGTGCTATATTGTCCCATAGTGTTCAGGGGTGTGCAGGTTAGGGTGGATTGGCCGTGCTATATTGTCCCATAGTGTTCAGGGATGTGTAGGTTAGGGTGGATTGGCCGTGCTAAATTGTCCCATAGTGTTCAGGGATGTGTAGGTTAGGGTGGATTGGCCATGCTAAATTGTCCCATAGTGTTCAGGGGTGTGCAGGTTCGGGTAAATTGACCGTGCTAAATTGTCCCATAGTGTTCAGGGATGTGTAGGTTAGGGTGGATTGGCCGTGCTACATTGTCCCATAGTGTTCAGGGATGTGTAGGTTAGGGTGGATTGGCTGTGCTAAATTGTCCCGTAGTGTTCAGGGATGTGTAGGTTAGGGTGGATTGGCCGTGCTAAATTGTCCCACAGTGTTCAGGGATGTGCAGGTTAGCGTGGATTGGGCGTGCTAAATTGTCCCACAGTGTTCAGGGATGTGCAGGTTAGCGTGGATTGGGCGTGCTAAATTGTCCCATCGTGTTCAGGGGTGTGCAGGTTAGGGTGGATTGGCCATGCTATATTGTCCCATAGTGTTCAGGGGTGTGCAGGTTAGGGTGGATTGGCCGTGCTATATTGTCCCATAGTGTTCAGGGGTGTGCAGGTTAGGGTGGATTGGCCGTGCTAAATTGTCCCATCGTGTTCAGGTGTGTGCAGGTTAGGGTGGATTGGCCGTGCTAAATTGTCCCATAGTGTTCAGGGATGTGAAGGTTAGGGTGGATTGGCTGTGTGAAATTGCCCAGCGTGTTCAGGGGTGTGCAGGTTAGGATGGATTGGCCGTGCTAAATTGTCCCGTAGTGTTCAGGGATGTGTAGGTTAGGGTGGATTGGCCGTGCTAAATTGTCCCATAGTGTTCAGGGATGTGTAGGTTAGGGTGGATTGACCGTGCTAAATTGTCCCATAGTGTTCAGGGATGTGAAGGTTAGGGTGGATTGGCCGTGCTAAATTGTCCCATAGTGTTCAGGGATGTGTAGGTTAGGGTGGATTGGCCGTGCTAAATTGTCCCATAGTGTTCAGGGATGTGCAGGTTAGGGTGGATTGGCCGTGCTAAATTGTCCCGTAGTGTTCAGGGATGTGTAGGTTAGGGTGGATTGGCCGTGCTAAATTGTCCCATAGTGTTCAGGGATGTGTAGGTTAGGGTGGATTGGCCGTGCTAAATTGTCCCATAGTGTTCAGGGATGTGTAGGTTAGGGTGGATTGGCCGTGCTAAATTGTCCCATAGTGTTCAGGGATGTGGAGGTTAGGGTGGATTGGCCGTGCTAAATTGTCCCATAGTGTTCAGGGATGTGTAGGTTAGGGTGGATTGGCCGTGCTAAATTGTCCCATAGTGTTCAGGGGTGTGTAGGTTAGGGTGGATTGGCCGTGCTAAGTTGTCCCATAGTGTTCAGGGATGTGTCGGTTAGGGTATATTGGCCGTGCTAAATTGTCCCATAGTGTTCAGGGATGTGTAGGTTAGGGTGGATTGGCCATGCTAAATTGTCCCATAGTGTTCAGGGGTGTGCAGGTTCGGGCGAATTGACCGTGCTAAATTGTCCCATAGTGTTCAGGGATGTGTAGGTTAGGGTGGATTGGCCGTGCTACATTGTCCCATAGTGTTCAGGGATGTGTAGGTTAGGGTGGATTGACCGTGCTAAATTGTCCCATAGTGTTCAGGGATGTGAAGGTTAGGGTGGATTGGCCGTGCTAAATTGTCCCATAGTGTTCAGGGATGTGTAGGTTAGGGTGGATTGGCCGTGCTAAATTGTCCCATAGTGTTCAGGGATGTGCAGGTTAGGGTGGATTGGCCGTGCTAAATTGTCCCATAGTGTTCAGGGATGTGTAGGTTAGGGTGGATTGGCCGTGCTAAATTGTCCCATAGTGTTCAGGGATGTGTAGGTTAGGGTGGATTGGCCGTGCTAAATTGTCCCATAGTGTTCAGGGATGTGGAGGTTAGGGTGGATTGGCCATGCTAAGTTGTCCCATAGTGTTCAGGGATGTGTCGGTTAGGGTATATTGGCCGTGCTAAATTGTCCCATAGTGTTCAGGGATGTGTAGGTTAGGGTGGATTGGCCATGCTAAATTGTCCCATAGTGTTCAGGGGTGTGCAGGTTCGGGTGAATTGACCGTGCTAAATTGTCCCATAGTGTTCAGGGATGTGTAGGTTAGGGTGGATTGGCCGTGCTACATTCTCCCATAGTGTTCAGGGATGTGTAGGTTTGGGTGGATTGGCTGTGCTAAATTGTCCCGTAGTGTTCAGGGATGTGTAGGTTAGGGTGGATTGGCCGTGCTAAATTGTCCCATAGTGTTCAGGTGTGTGCAGGTTAGGGTGGATTGGCCGTGCTAAATTGTCCCATAGTGTTCAGGGATGTGTAGGTTAGGGTGGATTGGCCGTGCTAAATTGTCCCATAGTGTTCAGGGGTGTGCAGGTTAGGGTGGATTGGCCGTGCTATATTGTCCCATAGTGTTCAGGGATGTGTAGGTTAGGGTGGATTGGCCGTGCTAAATTGTCCCATAGTGTTCAGGGATGTGTAGGTTAGGGTGGATTGGCCATGCTAAATTGTCCCATAGTGTTCAGGGGTGTGCAGGTTCGGGTGAATTGACCGTGCTAAATTGTCCCATAGTGTTCAGGGATGTGTAGGTTAGGGTGGATTGGCCGTGCTACATTGTCCCATAGTGTTCAGGGATGTGTAGGTTAGGGTGGATTGGCTGTGCTAAATTGTCCCGTAGTGTTCAGGGATGTGTAGGTTAGGGTGGATTGGCCGTGCTAAATTGTCCCATAGTGTTCAGGTGTGTGTAGGTTAGGGTGGATTGGCCGTGCTAAATTGTCCCATAGTGTTCAGGGATGTGAAGGTTAGGGTGGATTGGCTGTGTGAAATTGCCCAGGGTGTTCAGGGGTGTGCAGGTTAGGATGGATTGGCCGTGCTAAATTGTCCCGTAGTGTTCAGGGATGTGTAGGTTAGGGTGGATTGGCCGTGCTAAATTGTCCCATAGTGTTCAGGGATGTGTAGGTTAGGGTGGATTGGACGTGCTAAATTGTCCCATAGTGTTCAGGGATGTGTAGGTTAGGGTGGATTGGCCGTGCTAAATTGTCCCATAGTGTTCAGGGGTGTGCAGGTTCGGGTGGATTGACCGTGCTAAATTGTCCCATAGTGTTCAGAGATGTGTAGGTTAGGGTGGATTGGCCGTGCTAAATTGTCCCATAGTGTTCAGGGGTGTGCAGGTTAGGGTGGATTGGCCGTGCTATATTGTCCCATAGTGTTCAGGGGTGTGCAGGTTAGGGTGGATTGGCCGTGCTATATTGTCCCATAGTGTTCAGGGATGTGTAGGTTAGGGTGGATTGGCCGTGCTAAATTGTCCCATAGTGTTCAGGGATGTGTAGGTTAGGGTGGATTGGCCATGCTAAATTGTCCCATAGTGTTCAGGGGTGTGCAGGTTCGGGTAAATTGACCGTGCTAAATTGTCCCATAGTGTTCAGGGATGTGTAGGTTAGGGTGGATTGGCCGTGCTACATTGTCCCATAGTGTTCAGGGATGTGTAGGTTAGGGTGGATTGGCTGTGCTAAATTGTCCCGTAGTGTTCAGGGATGTGTAGGTTAGGGTGGATTGGCCGTGCTAAATTGTCCCACAGTGTTCAGGGATGTGCAGGTTAGCGTGGATTGGGCGTGCTAAATTGTCCCATAGTGTTCAGGGGTGTGCAGGTTAGGTTGGATTGGCCGTGCTATATTGTCCCATAGTGTTCAGGGGTGTGCAGTGTGCAGGTTAGGGTGGATTGACCGTGCTAAATTGTCCCATAGTGTTCAGGGATGTGAAGTTTAGGGTGGATTGGCCGTGCTAAATTGTCCCATAGTGTTCAGGGATGTGTAGGTTAGGGTGGATAGGCCGTGCTAAATTGTCCCATAGTGTTCAGGGATGTGCAGGTTAGGGTGGATTGGCCGTGCTAAATTGTCCCATAGTGTTCAGGGATGTGTAGGTTAGGGTGGATTGGCCGTGCTAAATTGTCCCATAGTGTTCAGGGATGTGTAGGTTAGGGTGGATTGGCCGTGCTAAATTGTCCCATAGTGTTCAGGGATGTGTAGGTTAGGGTGGATTGGCCGTGCTAAATTGTCCCATAGTGTTCAGGGATGTGGAGGTTAGGGTGGATTGGCCATGCTAAGTTGTCCCATAGTGTTCAGGGATGTGTCGGTTAGGGTATGTTGGCCGTGCTAAATTGTCCCATAGTGTTCAGGGATGTGTAGGTTAGGGTGGATTGGCCATGCTAAATTCTCCCATAGTGTTCAGGGGTGTGCAGGTTCGGGTGAATTGACCTTGCTAAATTGTCCCATAGTGTTCAGGGATGTGTAGGTTAGGGTGGATTGGCCGTGCTACATTCTCCCATAGTGTTCAGGGATGTGTAGGTTAGGGTGGATTGGCTGTGCTAAATTGTCCCGTAGTGTTCAGGGATGTGTAGGTTAGGGTGGATTGGCCGTGCTAAATTGTCCCATAGTGTTCAGGTGTGTGCAGGTTAGGGTGGATTGGCCGTGCTAAATTGTCCCATAGTGTTCAGGGATGTGTAGGTTAGGGTGGATTGGCCGTGCTAAATTGTCCCATAGTGTTCAGGGGTGTGCAGTTTAGGGTGGATTGGCCGTGCTAAATTGTCCCATAGTGTTCAGGGGTGTGCAGGTTAGGGTGGATTGGCCGTGCTATATTGTCCCATAGTGTTCAGGGATGTGTAGGTTAGGGTGGATTGGCCGTGCTAAATTGTCCCATAGTGTTCAGGGATGTGTAGGTTAGGGTGGATTGGCCATGCTAAATTGTCCCATAGTGTTCAGGGGTGTGCAGGTTCGGGTGAATTGACCGTGCTAAATTGTCCCATAGTGTTCAGGGATGTGTAGGTTAGGGTGGATTGGCCGTGCTACATTGTCCCATAGTGTTCAGGGATGTGTAGGTTAGGGTGGATTGGCTGTGCTAAATTGTCCCGTAGTGTTCAGGGATGTGTAGGTTAGGGTGGATTGGCCGTGCTAAATTGTCCCATAGTGTTCAGGTGTGTGCAGGTTAGGGTGGATTGGCCGTGCTAAATTGTCCCATAGTGTTCAGGGATGTGAAGGTTAGGGTGGATTGGCTGTGTGAAATTGCCCAAGGAGTTCAGGGGTGTGCAGGTTAGGATGGATTGGCCGTGCTAAATTGTCCCGTAGTGTTCAGGGATGTGTAGGTTAGGGTGGATTGGCCGTGCTAAATTGTCCCATAGTGTTCAGGGATGTGTAGGTTAGGGTGGATTGGACGTGCTAAATTGTCCCATAGTGTTCAGGGATGTCTAGGTTAGGGTGGATTGGCCGTGCTAAATTGTCCCATAGTGTTCAGGGGTGTGCAGGTTCGGGTGGATTGACCGTGCTAAATTGTCCCATAGTGTTCAGAGATGTGTAGGTTAGGGTGGATTGGCCGTGCTAAATTGTCCCATAGTGTTCAGGGGTGTGCAGGTTAGGGTGGATTGGCCGTGCTATATTGTCCCATAGTGTTCAGGGGTGTGCAGGTTAGGGTGGATTGGCCGTGCTATATTGTCCCATAGTGTTCAGGGATGTGTAGGTTAGGGTGGATTGGCCGTGCTAAATTGTCCCATAGTGTTCAGGGATGTGTAGGTTAGGGTGGATTGGCCATGCTAAATTGTCCCATAGTGTTCAGGGGTGTGCAGGTTCGGGTAAATTGACCGTGCTAAATTGTCCCATAGTGTTCAGGGATGTGTAGGTTAGGGTGGATTGGCCGTGCTACATTGTCCCATAGTGTTCAGGGATGTGTAGGTTAGGGTGGATTGGCTGTGCTAAATTGTCCCGTAGTGTTCAGGGATGTGTAGGTTAGGGTGGATTGGCCGTGCTAAATTGTCCCACAGTGTTCAGGGATGTGCAGGTTAGCGTGGATTGGGCGTGCTAAATTGTCCCACAGTGTTCAGGGATGTGCAGGTTAGCGTGGATTGGGCGTGCTAAATTGTCCCATAGTGTTCAGGGGTGTGCAGGTTAGGTTGGATTGGCCGTGCTATATTGTCCCATAGTGTTCAGGGGTGTGCAGTGTGCAGGTTAGGGTGGATTGGCCGTGCTATATTGTCCCATAGTGTTCAGGGATGTGTAGGTTAGGGTGGATTGGCCGTGCTAAATTGTCCCATAGTGTTCAGGTGTGTGCAGGTTAGGGTGGATTGGCCGTGCTAAATTGTCCCATAGTGTTCAGGGATGTGAAGGTTAGTGTGGATTGGCTGTGTGAAATTGCCCAGGGTGTTCAGGGGTGTGCAGGTTAGGATGGATTGGCCGTGCTAAATTGTCCCGTAGTGTTCAGGGATGTGTAGGTTAGGGTGGATTTGCCGTGCTAAATTGTCCCATAGTGTTCAGGGATG
The DNA here is from genome assembly GCF_047496795.1 of Chiloscyllium punctatum. NCBI lineage: Eukaryota > Metazoa > Chordata > Chondrichthyes > Orectolobiformes > Hemiscylliidae > Chiloscyllium > Chiloscyllium punctatum. Next base: position 33,354 of record NW_027310616.1, read on the forward strand.
TGTAGGTTAGGGTGGATTGGCCGTGCTAAATTGTCCCATAGTGTTCAGGGATGTGTAGGTTAGGGTGGATTGGCCGTGCTAAATTGTCCCATAGTGTTCAGGGATGTGCAGGTTAGGGTGGATTGACCGTGCTAAATTGTCCCGTAGTGTTCAGGGATGTGTAGGTTAGGGTGGATTGGCCGTGCTAAATTGTCCCATAGTATTCAGGGATGTGTAGGTTAGGGTGGATTGGCCGTGCTAAATTGTCCCATAGTGTTCAGGGATGTCTAGGTTAGGGTGGATTGGCCGTGCTAAATAGTCCCATAGTGTTCAGGGATGTGTAGGTTAGGGTGGATTGGCCGTGCTAAATTGTCCCATAGTGTTCAGGGATGTGTAGGTTAGGGTGGATTGGCCGTGCTAAATTGTCCCATAGTGTTCAGGGATGTGGAGGTTAGGGTGGATTGGCCATGCTAAGTTGTCCCATAGTGTTCAGGGATGTGTCGGTTAGGGTATATTGGCCGTGCTAAATTGTCCCATAGTGTTCAAGGATGTGCAGGTTAGGGTGGATTGGCTGTGCTAAATTGTCCCATAGTGTTCAGGGATGTGTAGGTTAGGGTGGATTGGCCGTGCTAAATTGTCCCATAGTGTTCAGGGATGTTTAGGTTAGGGTGGATTGGCCGTGCTAAATTGTCCCATAGTGTTCAGGGATGTGTAGGTTAGGGTGGATTGGCCGTGCTAAATTGTCCCATAGTGTTCAGGGATGTGTAGGTTAGGGTGGATTGTCCGTGCTTCATTGTCCCGTAGTGTTCCGGGATGTGTAGGTTAGGGTGGATTGGCCGTGCTAAATTGTCCCATAGTGTTCGGGGATGTGTATGTTAGGGTGGATTGGCCATGCTAAATTGTCCCATAGTGTTCAGGGATGTGCAGGTTAGGGTGGATTGGCCGTGCTAAATTGTCCCATAGTGTTCAGGGATGTGTAGGTTAGGGTGGATTGGCTGTGCTAAATTGTCCCATAGTGTTCAGGGATGTGCAGGTTAGGGTGGATTGGCCGTGCTAAATTGTCCCATAGTGTTCAGGGATGTGCAGGTTAGCGTGGATTGGCCGTGCTAAATTGTCCCGTAGTGTTCAGGGATGTGCAGATTAGGGTGGATTGGCCGTGCTAAATTGTCCCGAAGTGTTCAGGGATGTGTAGGTTAGGGTGGATTGGCCTCGCTAAATTGTCCCGTAGTGTTCAGGGATGTGTAGGTTAGGGTGGATTGGCCGTGCTAAATTGTCCCATAGTGTTCAGGGATGTGCAGGTTAGGGTGGATTGGCCGTGCTAAATTGTCCCATAGTGTTCAGGGATGTGTAGGTTAGGGTGGATTGGCCGTGCTAAATTGTCCCATAGTGTTCAGGGATGTGATGGTTAGGGTGGATTGGCCGTGCTAAATTGTCCCATAGTGTTCAGGGATGTGTAGGTTAGGGTGGATTGGCCGTGCTAAATTGTCCCATAGTGTTCAGGGATGTGTAGGTTAGGGTGGATTGGCCGTGCTAAATTGTCCCATAGTGTTCAGGGATGTGGAGGTTAGGGTGGATTGGCCATGCTAAGTTGTCCCATAGTGTTCAGGGATGTGTCGGTTAGGGTATATTGGCCGTGCTAAATTGTCCCATAGTGTTCAGGGATGTGTAGGTTAGGGTGGATTGGCCATGCTAAATTGTCCCATAGTGTTCAGGGGTGTGCAGGTTCGAGTGAATTGACCTTGCTAAATTGTCCCATAGTGTTCAGGGATGTGTAGGTTAGGGTGGATTGGCCGTGCTACATTCTCCCATAGTGTTCAGGGATGTGTAGGTTAGGGTGGATTGGTTGTGCTAAATTGTCCCGTAGTGTTCAGGGATGTGTAGGTTAGGGTGGATTGGCCGTGCTAAATTGTCCCATAGTGTTCAGGTGTGTGCAGGTTAGGGTGGATTGGCCGTGCTAAATTGTCCCATAGTGTTCAGGGATGTGTAGGTTAGGGTGGATTGGCCGTGCTAAATTGTCCCATAGTGTTCAGGGGTGTGCAGGTTAGGGTGGATTGGCCGTGCTAAATTGTCCCATAGTGTTCAGGGGTGTGCAGGTTAGGGTGGATTGGCCGTGCTATATTGTCCCATAGTGTTCAGGGATGTGTAGGTTAGGGTGGATTGGCCGTGCTAAATTGTCCCATAGTGTTCAGGGATGTGTAGGTTAGGGTGGATTGGCCATGCTAAATTGTCCCATAGTGTTCAGGGGTGTGCAGGTTCGGGTGAATTGACCGTGCTAAATTGTCCCATAGTGTTCAGGGATGTGTAGGTTAGGGTGGAATTGCCGTGCTACATTGTCCCATAGTGTTCAGGGATGTGTAGGTTAGGGTGGATTGGCTGTGCTAAATTGTCCCGTAGTGTTCAGGGATGTGTAGGTTAGGGTGGATTGGCCGTGCTAAATTGTCCAATAGTGTTCAGGTGTGTGCAGGTTAGGGTGGATTGGCCGTGCTAAATTGTCCCGTAGTGTTCAGGGATGTGTAGGTTAGGGTGGATTGGCCGTGCTAAATTGTCCCATAGTGTTCAGGGATGTGTAGGTTAGGGTGGATTGGCCGTGCTAAATTGTCCCATAGTGTTCAGGGATGTGTAGGTTAGGGTGGATTGGCCGTGCTAAATTGTCCCATAGTGTTCAGGGGTGTGCAGGTTCGGGTGGATTGACCGTGCTAAATTGTCCCATAGTGTTCAGAGATGTGTAGGTTAGGGTGGATTGGCCGTGCTAAATTGTCCCATAGTGTTCAGGGGTGTGCAGGTTAGGGTGGATTGGCCGTGCTATATTGTCCCATAGTGTTCAGGGATGTGCAGGTTAGGGTGGATTGGCCGTGCTAAATTGTCCCATAGTGTTCAGGGATGTGCAGGTTAGCGTGGATTGGCCGTGCTAAATTGTCCCGTAGTGTTCAGGGATGTGCAGATTAGGGTGGATTGGCCGTGCTAAATTGTCCCGAAGTGTTCAGGGATGTGTAGGTTAGGGTGGATTGGCCTCGCTAAATTGTCCCGTAGTGTTCAGGGATGTGTAGGTTAGGGTGGATTGGCCGTGCTAAATTGTCCCATAGTGTTCAGGGATGTGCAGGTTAGGGTGGATTGGCCGTGCTAAATTGTCCCATAGTGTTCAGGGATGTGTAGGTTAGGGTGGATTGGCCGTGCTAAATTGTCCCATAGTGTTCAGGGATGTGATGGTTAGGGTGGATTGGCCGTGCTAAATTGTCCCATAGTGTTCAGGGATGTGTAGGTTAGGGTGGATTGGCCGTGCTAAATTGTCCCATAGTGTTCAGGGATGTGTAGGTTAGGGTGGATTGGCCGTGCTAAATTGTCCCATAGTGTTCAGGGATGTGGAGGTTAGGGTGGATTGGCCATGCTAAGTTGTCCCATAGTGTTCAGGGATGTGTCGGTTAGGGTATATTGGCCGTGCTAAATTGTCCCATAGTGTTCAGGGATGTGTAGGTTAGGGTGGATTGGCCATGCTAAATTGTCCCATAGTGTTCAGGGGTGTGCAGGTTCGAGTGAATTGACCTTGCTAAATTGTCCCATAGTGTTCAGGGATGTGTAGGTTAGGGTGGATTGGCCGTGCTAAATTGTCCCATAGTGTTCAGGGGTGTGCAGGTTAGGGTGGATTGGCCGTGCTAAATTGTCCCATAGTGTTCAGGGGTGTGCAGGTTAGGGTGGATTGGCCGTGCTAAATTGTCCCATAGTGTTCAGGGATGTGTAGGTTAGGGTGGATTGGCCGTGCTACATTCTCCCATAGTGTTCAGGGATGTGTAGGTTAGGGTGGATTGGCCGTGCTACATTCTCCCATAGTGTTCAGGGATGTGTAGGTTAGGGTGGATTGGTTGTGCTAAATTGTCCCGTAGTGTTCAGGGATGTGTAGGTTAGGGTGGATTGGCCGTGCTAAATTGTCCCATAGTGTTCAGGGATGTGCAGGTTAGGGTGGATTGGCCGTGCTACATTCTCCCATAGTGTTCAGGGATGTGTAGGTTAGGGTGGAATTGCCGTGCTACATTGTCCCATAGTGTTCAGGGATGTGTAGGTTAGGGTGGATTGGCTGTGCTAAATTGTCCCGTAGTGTTCAGGGATGTGTAGGTTAGGGTGGATTGGCCGTGCTATATTGTCCCATAGTGTTCAGGGATGTGTAGGTTAGGGTGGATTGGCCGTGCTAAATTGTCCCATAGTGTTCAGGGATGTGTAGGTTAGGGTGGATTGGCCATGCTAAATTGTCCCATAGTGTTCAGGGGTGTGCAGGTTCGGGTGAATTGACCGTGCTAAATTGTCCCATAGTGTTCAGGGATGTGTAGGTTAGGGTGGAATTGCCGTGCTACATTGTCCCATAGTGTTCAGGGATGTGTAGGTTAGGGTGGATTGGCTGTGCTAAATTGTCCCGTAGTGTTCAGGGATGTGTAGGTTAGGGTGGATTGGCCGTGCTAAATTGTCCAATAGTGTTCAGGTGTGTGCAGGTTAGGGTGGATTGGCCGTGCTAAATTGTCCCGTAGTGTTCAGGGATGTGTAGGTTAGGGTGGATTGGCCGTGCTAAATTGTCCCATAGTGTTCAGGGATGTGTAGGTTAGGGTGGATTGGCCGTGCTAAATTGTCCCATAGTGTTCAGGGATGTGTAGGTTAGGGTGGATTGGCCGTGCTAAATTGTCCCATAGTGTTCAGGGGTGTGCAGGTTCGGGTGGATTGACCGTGCTAAATTGTCCCATAGTGTTCAGAGATGTGTAGGTTAGGGTGGATTGGCCGTGCTAAATTGTCCCATAGTGTTCAGGGGTGTGCAGGTTAGGGTGGATTGGCCGTGCTATATTGTCCCATAGTGTTCAGGGATGTGCAGGTTAGGGTGGATTGGCCGTGCTAAATTGTCCCATAGTGTTCAGGGATGTGCAGGTTAGCGTGGATTGGCCGTGCTAAATTGTCCCGTAGTGTTCAGGGATGTGCAGATTAGGGTGGATTGGCCGTGCTAAATTGTCCCGAAGTGTTCAGGGATGTGTAGGTTAGGGTGGATTGGCCTCGCTAAATTGTCCCGTAGTGTTCAGGGATGTGTAGGTTAGGGTGGATTGGCCGTGCTAAATTGTCCCATAGTGTTCAGGGATGTGCAGGTTAGGGTGGATTGGCCGTGCTAAATTGTCCCATAGTGTTCAGGGATGTGTAGGTTAGGGTGGATTGGCCGTGCTAAATTGTCCCATAGTGTTCAGGGATGTGATGGTTAGGGTGGATTGGCCGTGCTAAATTGTCCCATAGTGTTCAGGGATGTGTAGGTTAGGGTGGATTGGCCGTGCTAAATTGTCCCATAGTGTTCAGGGATGTGTAGGTTAGGGTGGATTGGCCGTGCTAAATTGTCCCATAGTGTTCAGGGATGTGGAGGTTAGGGTGGATTGGCCATGCTAAGTTGTCCCATAGTGTTCAGGGATGTGTCGGTTAGGGTATATTGGCCGTGCTAAATTGTCCCATAGTGTTCAGGGATGTGTAGGTTAGGGTGGATTGGCCATGCTAAATTGTCCCATAGTGTTCAGGGGTGTGCAGGTTCGAGTGAATTGACCTTGCTAAATTGTCCCATAGTGTTCAGGGATGTGTAGGTTAGGGTGGATTGGCCGTGCTACATTCTCCCATAGTGTTCAGGGATGTGTAGGTTAGGGTGGATTGGTTGTGCTAAATTGTCCCGTAGTGTTCAGGGATGTGTAGGTTAGGGTGGATTGGCCGTGCTAAATTGTCCCATAGTGTTCAGGTGTGTGCAGGTTAGGGTGGATTGGCCGTGCTAAATTGTCCCATAGTGTTCAGGGATGTGTAGGTTAGGGTGGATTGGCCGTGCTAAATTGTCCCATAGTGTTCAGGGGTGTGCAGGTTAGGGTGGATTGGCCGTGCTAAATTGTCCCATAGTGTTCAGGGGTGTGCAGGTTAGGGTGGATTGGCCGTGCTATATTGTCCCATAGTGTTCAGGGATGTGTAGGTTAGGGTGGATTGGCCGTGCTAAATTGTCCCATAGTGTTCAGGGATGTGTAGGTTAGGGTGGATTGGCCATGCTAAATTGTCCCATAGTGTTCAGGGGTGTGCAGGTTCGGGTGAATTGACCGTGCTAAATTGTCCCATAGTGTTCAGGGATGTGTAGGTTAGGGTGGATTGGCCGTGCTACATTGTCCCATAGTGTTCAGGGATGTGTAGGTTAGGGTGGATTGGCTGTGCTAAATTGTCCCGTAGTGTTCAGGGATGTGTAGGTTAGGGTGGATTGGCCGTGCTAAATTGTCCCATAGTGTTCAGGTGTGTGCAGGTTAGGGTGGATTGGCCGTGCTAAATTGTCCCGTAGTGTTCAGGGATGTGTAGGTTAGGGTGGATTGGCCGTGCTAAATTGTCCCATAGTGTTCAGGGATGTGTAGGTTAGGGTGGATTGGCCGTGCTAAATTGTCCCATAGTGTTCAGGGATGTGTAGGTTAGGGTGGATTGGCCGTGCTAAATTGTCCCATAGTGTTCAGGGGTGTGCAGGTTCGGGTGGATTGACCGTGCTAAATTGTCCCATAGTGTTCAGAGATGTGTAGGTTAGGGTGGATTGGCCGTGCTAAATTGTCCCATAGTGTTCAGGGGTGTGCAGGTTAGGGTGGATTGGCCGTGCTATATTGTCCCATAGTGTTCAGGGGTGTGCAGGTTAGGGTGGATTGGCCGTGCTATATTGTCCCATAGTGTTCAGGGATGTGTAGGTTAGGGTGGATTGGCCGTGCTAAATTGTCCCATAGTGTTCAGGGATGTGTAGGTTAGGGTGGATTGGCCATGCTAAATTGTCCCATAGTGTTCAGGGGTGTGCAGGTTCGGGTAAATTGACCGTGCTAAATTGTCCCATAGTGTTCAGGGATGTGTAGGTTAGGGTGGATTGGCCGTGCTACATTGTCCCATAGTGTTCAGGGATGTGTAGGTTAGGGTGGATTGGCTGTGCTAAATTGTCCCGTAGTGTTCAGGGATGTGTAGGTTAGGGTGGATTGGCCGTGCTAAATTGTCCCACAGTGTTCAGGGATGTGCAGGTTAGCGTGGATTGGGCGTGCTAAATTGTCCCACAGTGTTCAGGGATGTGCAGGTTAGCGTGGATTCGGCGTGCTAAATTGTCCCATAGTGTTCAGGGGTGTGAAGGTTAGGTTGGATTGGCCGTGCTATATTGTCCCATAGTGTTCAGGGGTGTGCAGTGTGCAGGTTAGGGTGGATTGGCCGTGCTATATTGTCCCATAGTGTTCAGGGATGTGTAGGTTAGGGTGGGTTGGCCGTGCTAAATTGTCCCATAGTGTTCAGGTGTGTGCAGGTTAGGGTGGATTGGCCGTGCTAAATTGTCCCATAGTGTTCAGGGATGTGAAGGTTAGGGTGGATTGGCTGTGTGAAATTGCCCAGGGTGTTCAGGGGTGTGCAGGTTAGGATGGATTGGCCGTGCTAAATTGTCCCGTAGTGTTCAGGGATGTGTAGGTTAGGGTGGATTGGCCGTGCTAAATTGTCCCATAGTGTTCAGGGATGTGCAGGTTAGGGTGGATTGGCCGTGCTAAATTGTCCCATAGTGTTCAGGGATGTGTAGGTTAGGGTGGATTGGCCGTGCTAAATTGTCCCATAGTGTTCAGGGATGTGTAGGTTAGGGTGGATTGGCCGTGCTAAATTGTCCCATAGTGTTCAGGGATGTGTAGGTTAGGGTGGATTGGCCGTGCTAAATTGTCCCATAGTGTTCAGGGATGTGTAGGTTAGGGTGGATTGGCCGTGCTAAATTGTCCCATAGTGTTCAGGGATGTGTAGGTTAGGGTGGATTGGCCGTGCTAAATTGTCCCATAGTGTTCAGGGATGTGTAGGTTCGGGTGGATTGGCCGTGCTAAATTGTCCCATAGTGTTCAGATATGTGTAGGTTAGGGTGGATTGGCCGTGCTAAATTGTCCCATAGTGTTCAGGGATGTGTAGGTTAGGGTGGATTGGCCGTGCTAAATTGTCCCATAGTGTTCAGGGGTGTGCAGGTTCGGGTGGATTGACCGTGCTAAATTGTCCCATAGTGTTCAGGGATGTGTAGGTTAGGGTGGATTGGCCGTGCTAAATTGTCCCATAGTGTTCAGGGGTGTGCAGGTTAGGGTGGATTGGCCGTGCTAAATTGTCCCATAGTGTTCAGGGGTGTGCAGGTTAGGGTGGATTGGCCGTGCTATATTGTCCCATAGTGTTCAGGGATGTGTAGGTTAGGGTGGATTGGCCGTGCTAAATTGTCCCATAGTGTTCAGGGATGTGTAGGTTAGGGTGGATTGGCCATGCTAAATTGTCCCATAGTGTTCAGGGGTGTGCAGGTTCGGGTGAATTGACCGTGCTAAATTGTCCCATAGTGTTCAGGGATGTGTAGGTTAGGGTGGATTGGCCGTGCTACATTGTCCCATAGTGTTCAGGGATGTGTAGGTTAGGGTGGATTGGCTGTGCTAAATTGTCCCGTAGTGTTCAGGGATGTGTAGGTTAGGGTGGATTGGCCGTGCTAAATTGTCCCATAGTGTTCAGGTGTGTGCAGGTTAGGGTGGATTGGCCGTGCTAAATTGTCCCATAGTGTTCAGGGATGTGAAGGTTAGGGTGGATTGGCTGTGTGAAATTGCCCAGGGTGTTCAGGGGTGTGCAGGTTAGGATGGATTGGCCGTGCTAAATTGTCCCGTAGTGTTCAGGGATGTGTAGGTTAGGGTGGATTGGCCGTGCTAAATTATCCCATAGTGTTCAGGGGTGTGTAGGTTAGGGTGGATTAGCCGTGCTAAATTGTCCCATAGTGTTCAGGGATGTGTCGGTTAGGGTATATTGGCCGTGCTAAATTGTCCCATAGTCTTCAGGGATGTGTAGGTTAGGGTGGATTGGCCGTGCTAAATTGTCCCATAGTGTTCAGGGATGTGTAGGTTAGGGTGGATTGGCCATGCTAAATTGTCCCATAGTGTTCAGGGGTGTGCAGGTTCGGGTAAATTGACCGTGCTAAATTGTCCCATAGTGTTCAGGGATGTGTAGGTTAGGGTGGATTGGCCGTGCTACATTGTCCCATAGTGTTCAGGGATGTGTAGGTTAGGGTGGATTGGCTGTGCTAAATTGTCCCGTAGTGTTCAGGGATGTGTAGGTTAGGGTGGATTGGCCGTGCTAAATTGTCCCACAGTGTTCAGGGATGTGCAGGTTAGCGTGGATTGGGCGTGCTAAATTGTCCCACAGTGTTCAGGGAAGTGCAGGTTAGCATGGATTGGGCGTGCTAAATTGTCCCATAGTGTTCAGGGGTGTGCAGGTTAGGGTGGATTTGGCCGTGCTATATTGTCCCATAGTGTTCAGGGGTGTGCAGGTTAGGGTGGATTGGCCGTGCTAAATTGTCCCATAGTGTTCAGGTGTGTGCAGGTTAGGGTGGATTGGCCGTGCTAAATTGTCCCATAGTGTTCAGGGATGTGAAGGTTAGGGTGGATTGGCTGTGTGAAATTGCCCAGGGTGTTCAGGGGTGTGCAGGTTAGGATGGATTGGCCGTGCTAAATTGTCCCGTAGTGTTCATGGATGTGTAGGTTAGGGTGGATTGGCCGTGCTAAATTGTCCCATAGTGTTCAGGGATGTGTAGGTTAGGGTGGATTGGCCGTGCTAAATTGTCCCATAGTGTTCAGGGATGTGTAGGTTAGGGTGGATTGGCCGTGCTAAATTGTCCCATAGTGTTCAGGGATGTGCAGGTTAGGGTGGATTGACCGTGCTAAATTGTCCCGTAGTGTTCAGGGATGTGTAGGTTAGGGTGGATTGGCCGTGCTAAATTGTCCCATAGTGTTCAGGGATGTGTAGGTTAGGGTGGATTGGCCGTGCTAAATTGTCCCATAGTGTTCAGGGATGTCTAGGTTAGGGTGGATTGGCCGTGCTAAATTGTCCCATAGTGTTCAGGGATGTGTAGGTTAGGGTGGATTGGCCGTGCTAAATTGTCCCATAGTGTTCAGGGATGTGTAGGTTAGGGTGGATTGGCCGTGCTAAATTGTCCCATAGTGTTCAGGGATGTGTAGGTTAGGGTGGATTGGCCGTGCTAAATTGTCCCATAGTGTTCAGGGATGTGTAGGTTAGGGTGGATTGGCCGTGCTAAATTGTCCCATAGTGTTCAGGGATGTGTAGGTTAGGGTGGATTGGCCGTGCTTCATTGTCCCGTAGTGTTCCGGGATGTGTAGGTTAGGGTGGTTTGGCCGTGCTAAATTGTCCCATCGTGTTCAGGGATGTGTATGTTAGGGTGGATTGGCCATGCTAAATTGTCCCATAGTGTTCAGGGATGTGCAGGTTAGGGTGGATTGGCCGTGCTAAACTGTCCCATAGTGTTCAGGGATGTGTAGGTTAGGGTGGATTGGCTGTGCTAAATTGTCCCATAGTGTTCAGGGATGTGCAGGTTAGGGTGGATTGGCCGTGCTAAATTGTCCCATAGTGTTCAGGGATGTGCAGGTTAGGGTGGATTGGCCGTGCTAAATTGTCCCGTAGTGTTCAGGGATGTGAAGATTAGGGTGGATTGGCTGTGTGAAATTGCCCAGGGTGTTCAGGGGTGTGCAGGTTAGGATGGATTGGCCGTGCTAAATTGTCCCGTAGTGTTCAGGGATGTGTAGGTTAGGGTGGATTGGCCGTGCTAAATTGTCCCATAGTGTTCAGGGATGTGTAGGTTAGGGTGGATTGACCGTGCTAAATTGTCCCATAGTGTTCAGGGATGAGTAGGTTAGGGTGGATTGGCCGTGCTAAATTGTCCCATAGTGTTCAGGGATGTGTAGGTTCGGGTGGATTGGCCGTGCTAAATTGTCCCATACTGTTCAGGGATGTGCAGGTTAGGGTGGATTGACCGTGCTAAATTGTCCCGTAGTGTTCAGGGATGTGTAGGTTAGGGTGGATTGGCCACGCTAAATTGTCCCATAGTGTTCAGATATGTGTAGGTTAGGGTGGATTGGCCGGGCTAAATTGTCCCATAGTGTTCAGGGATGTGTAGGTTAGGGTGGATTGGCCGTGCTAAATTGTCCCATAGTTTTCAGGGATGTGTAGGTTAGGGTGGATTGGCCGTGCTAAATTGTCCCATAGTGTTCAGGGGTGTGCAGGTTCGGGTGGATTGACCGTGCTAAATTGTCCCATAGTGTTCAGGGATGTGTAGGTTAGGGTGGAGTGGACGTGCTAAATTGTCCCATAGTGTTCAGGGGTGTGCAGGTTAGGGTGGATTGGCCGTGCTATATTGTCCCATAGTGTTCAGGGGTGTGCAGGTTAGGGTGGATTGGCCGTGCTATATTGTCCCATAGTGTTCAGGGATGTGTAGGTTAGGGTGGATTGGCCGTGCTAAATTGTCCCATAGTGTTCAGGGATGTGTAGGTTAGGTTGGATTGGCCATGCTAAATTGTCCCATAGTGTTCAGGGGTGTGCAGGTTAGGGTGAATTGACCGTGCTAAATTGTCCCATAGTGTTCAGGGATGTGTAGGTTAGGGTGGACTGGCCGTGCTACATTGTCCCATAGTGTTCAGGGATGTGTAGGTTAGGGTGGATTGGCTGTGCTAAATTGTCCCGTAGTGTTCAGGGATGTGTAGGTTAGGGTGGATTGGCCGTGCTAAATTGTCCCATAGTGTTCAGGTGTGTGCAGGTTAGGGTGGATTGGCCGTGCTAAATTGTCCCATAGTGTTCAGGGATGTGAATGTGAGGGTGGATTGGCTGTGTGAAATTGCCCAGGGTGTTCAGGGGTGTGCAGGTTACGATGGATTGGTCGTGCTAAATTGTCCCGTAGTGTTCAGGGATGTGCAGGTTAGGGTGGATTGGCCGTGCTAAATTGTCCCATAGTGTTCAGGGATGTGTAGGTTAGGTTGGATTGGCCGTGCTAAATTGTCCCATAGTGTTCAGGGATGTGCAGGTTAGGGTGGATTGACCGTGCTAAATTGTCCCGTAGTGTTCAGGGATGTGTAGGTTAGGGTGGATTGGCCGTGCTAAATTGTCCCATAGTGTTCAGGGATGTATAGATTAGGGTGGATTGGCCGTGCTAAATTGTCCCATAGTGTTCAGGGATGTGTAGGTTAGGGTGGATTGGCCGTGCTAAATTGTCCCATAGTGTTCAGGGATGTGTAGGTTAGGGTGGATTGGCCGTGCTAAATTGTCCCATAGTGTTCAGGGATGTGTAGGTTCGGGTGAATTGGCCGTGCTAAATTGTCCCATACTGTTCAGGGATGTGCAGGTTAGGGTGGATTGACCGTGCTAAATTGTCCCGTAGTGTTCAGGGATGTGTAGGTTAGGGTGGATTGGCCACACTAAATTGTCCCGTAGTGTTCAGGGATGTGTAGGTTAGGGTGGATTGGCCGTGCTAAGTTGTCCCGTAGTGTTCAGGGATGTGTAGGTTAGGGTGGATTGGCCGTGCTAAGTTGTCCCATAGTGTTCAGGGATGTGTAGGTTAGGGTGGATTGACCATGCTAAATTGTCCCATCGTGTTCAGGGATGTGCAGGTTAGGGTGGATTGGCTGTGCTAAATTGTCCCATAGTGTTCAGGGATGTGCAGGTTAGGGTGGATTGGCCGTGCTAAATTGTCCCATAGTGTTCAGGGATGTGTAGGTTAGGGTGGATTGGCCGTGCTAAATTGTCCCATAGTGTTCAGGGATGTGTATGTTAGGGTGGATTGGCCGTGCTAAATTGTCCCATAGTGTTCAGGGATGTGCAGGTTAGGGTGGATTGGCCGTGCTAAATTGTCCCATAGTGTTCAGGGATGTGTAGGTTAGGGTGGATTGGCTGTGCTAAATTGTCCCATAGTGTTCAGGGATGTGCAGGTTAGGGTGGATTGGCCATGCTAAATTGTCCCATAGTGCGCAGGGATGTGTAGGTTAGGGTGGATTGGCCGTGCTAAATTGTCCCATAGTGTTCAGAGATGTGTAGGTTAGGGTGGATTGGCCGTGCTAAATTGTCCCATAGTGTTCAGATATGTGTAGGTTAGGGTGGATTGGCCGGGCTAAATTGTCCCATAGTGTTCAGGGATGTGTAGGTTAGGGTGGATTGGCCGTGCTAAATTGTCCCATAGTGTTCAGGGATGTGTAGGTTTGGGTGGATTGGCCGTGCTAAATTGTCCCATAGTGTTCAGGGGTGTGCAGGTTCGGGTGGATTGACCGTGCTAAATTGTCCCATAGTGTTCAGGGATGTGTAGGTTAGGGTGGAGTGGACGTGCTAAATTGTCCCATAGTGTTCAGGGGTGTGCAGGTTAGGGTGGATTGGCCGTGCTATATTGTCCCATAGTGTTCAGGGGTGTGCAGGTTAGGGTGGATTGGCCGTGCTATATTGTCCCATAGTGTTCAGGGATGTGTAGGTTAGGGTGGATTGGCCGTGGTAAATTGTCCCATAGTGTTCAGGGATGTGTAGGTTAGGGTGGATTGGCCATGCTAAATTGTTCCATAGTGTTCAGGGGTGTGCAGGTTCGGGTGAATTGACCGTGCTAAATTGTCCCATAGTGTTCAGGGATGTGTAGGTTAGGGTGCACTGGCCGTGCTACATTGTCCCATAGTGTTCAGGGATGTGTAGGTTAGGGTGGATTGGCTGTGCTAAATTGTCCCGTAGTGTTCAGGGATGTGTAGGTTAGGGTGGATTGGCCGTGCTAAATTGTCCCATAGTGTTCAGGTGTGTGCAGGTTAGGGTGGATTGGCCGTGCTAAATTGTCCCATAGTGTTCAGGGATGTGAATGTGAGGGTGGATTGGCCGTGCTAAATTGTCCCATAGTGTTCAGGGATGTGAAGGTTAGGGTGGATTGGCTGTGTGAAATTGCCCAGGGTGTTCAGGGGTGTGCAGGTTAGGATGGATTGGTCGTGCTAAATTGTCCCGTAGTGTTCAGGGATGTGCAGGTTAGGGTGGATTGGCCGTGCTAAATTGTCCCATAGTGTTCAGGGATGTGCAGGTTAGGGTGGATTGACCGTGCTAAATTGTCCCGTAGTGTTCAGGGATGTGTAGGTTAGGGTGGATTGGCCGTGCTAAATTGTCCCATAGTGTTCAGGGATGTGTAGGTTAGGGTGGATTGGCCGTGCTAAATTGTCCCATAGTGTTCAGGGATGTGCAGGTTAGGGTGGATTGACCGTGCTAAATTGTCCCGTAGTGTTCAGGGATGTGTAGGTTAGGGTGGATTGGCCGTGCTAAATTGTCCCATAGTGTTCAGGGATGTCAAGATTAGGGTGGATTGGCCGTGCTAAATTGTCCCATAGTGTTCAGGGATGTGTAGGTTAGGGTGGATTGGCCGTGCTAAATTGTCCCATAGTGTTCAGGGATGTGTAGGTTAGGGTGGATTGGCCGTGCTAAATTGTCCCATAGTGTTCAGGGATGTGTAGGTTAGGGTGAATTGGCCGTGCTAAATTGTCCCATAGTGTTCAGGGATGTGTAGGTTAGGGTGGATTGGCCGTGCTAAATTGTCCCATAGTGTTCAGGGATGTGTCGGTTAGGGTATATTGGCCGTGCTAAATTGTCCCATAGTGTTCAGGGATGTGTAGGTTAGGGTGGATTGGCCGTGCTAAATTGTCCCATAGTGTTCAGGGATGTGGAGGTTAGGGTGGATTGGCCGTGCTAAGTTGTCCCATAGTGTTCAGGGATGTGTCGGTTAGGGTATATTGGCCGTGCTAAATTGTCCCATAGTGTTCAAGGATGTGCAGGTTAGGGTGGATTGGCCGTGCTAAATTGTCCCATAGTGTTCAGGGATGTGTAGGTTAGGGTGGATTGGCCGTGCTAAATTGTCCCATAGTGTTCAGGGATGTGTAGGTTAGGGTGGATTGGCCGTGCTAAATTGTGCCATAGTGTTCAGGGATGTGCAGGTTAGGGTGGATTGGCCGTGCTAAATTGTCCCATAGTGTTCAGGGATGTGTAGGTTAGGGTGGATTGGCTGTGCTAAATTGTCCCATAGTGTTCAGGGATGTGCAGGTTAGGGTGGATTGGCCGTGCTAAATTGTCCCATAGTGTTCAGGTATGTGCAGGTTAGGGTGGATTGGCCGTGCTAAATTGTCCCGTAGTGTTCAGGGATGTGCAGGTTAGGGTGGATTGGCCGTGCTAAATTGTCCCGTAGTGTTCAGGGATGTGTAGGTTAGGGTGGATTGGCCACGCTAAATTGTGCTGTAGTGTTCAGGGATGTGTAGGTTAGGGTGGATTGGCCGTGCTAAATTGTCCCATAGTGTTCAGGGATGTGCAGGTTAGGGTGGATTGGCCGTGCTAAATTGTCCCATAGTGTTCAGGGATGTGTAGGTTAGGGTGGATTGGCCGTGCTAAATTGTCCCATAGTGTTCAGGGATGTGTAGGTTAGGGTGGATTGGCCGTGCTAAATTGTCCCATAGTGTTCAGGGATGTGTAGGTTAGGGTGGATTGGCCGTGCTAAATTGTCCCATAGTGTTCAGGGATGTGTAGGTTAGGGTGGATTGGCCGTGCTAAATTGTCCCATAGTGTTCAGGGATGTGTAGGTTAGGGTGGATTGGCCGTGCTAAATTGTCCCATAGTGTTCAGGGATGTGTAGGTTCGGGTGGATTGGCCGTGCTAAATTGTCCCATCGTGTTCAGATATGTTTAGGTTAGGGTGGATTGGCCGTGCTAAATTGTCCCATAGTGTTCAGGGATGTGTAGGTTAGGGTGGATTGGCCGTGCTAAATTGTCCCATAGTGTTCAGGGGTGTGCAGGTTCGGGTGGATTGACCGTGCTAAATTGTCCCATAGTGTTCAGGGATGTGTAGGTTAGGGTGGATTGGCAGTGCTAAATTGTCCCATAGTGTTCAGGGGTGTGCAGGTTAGGGTGGATTGGCCGTGCTAAATTGTCCCATAGTGTTCAGGGGTGTGCAGGTTAGGGTGGATTGGCCGTGCTATATTGTCCCATAGTGTTCAGGGATGTGTAGGTTAGGGTGGATTGGCCGTGCTAAATTGTCCCATAGTGTTCAGGGATGTGTAGGTTAGGGTGGATTGGCCATGCTAAATTGTCCCATAGTGTTCAGGGGTGTGCAGGTTCGGGTGAATTGACCGTGCTAAATTGTCCCATAGTGTTCAGGGATGTGTAGGTTAGGGTGGATTGGCCGTGCTACATTGTCCCATAGTGTTCAGGGATGTGTAGGTGAGGGTGGATTGGCTGTGCTAAATTGTCCCGTAGTGTTCAGGGATGTGTAGGTTAGGGTGGATTGGCCGTGCTAAATTGTCCCATAGTGTTCAGGTGTGTGCAGGTTAGGGTGGATTGGCCGTGCTAAATTGTCCCATAGTGTTCAGGGATGTGAAGGTTAGGGTGGATTGGCTGTGTGAAATTGCCCAGGGTGTTCAGGGGTGTGCAGGTTAGGATGGATTGGCCGTGCTAAATTGTCCCGTAGTGTTCAGGGATGTGTAGGTTAGGGTGGATTGGCCGTGCTAAATTATCCCATAGTGTTCAGGGGTGTGTAGGTTAGGGTGGATTGGCCGTGCTAAATTGTCCCATAGTGTTCAGGGATGTGTAGGTTAGGGTGGATTGGCCATGCTAAATTGTCCCATAGTGTTCAGGGATGTGTAGGTTAGGGTGGATTGGCTGTGCTAAATTGTCCCGTAGTGTTCAGGGATGTGTAGGTTAGGGTGGATTGGCCGTGCTAAATTGTCCCACAGTGTTCAGGGATGTGCAGGTTAGCGTGGATTGGGCGTGCTAAATTGTCCCACAGTGTTCAGGGAAGTGCAGGTTAGCGTGGATTGGGCGTGCTAAATTGTCCCATAGTGTTCAGGGGTGTGCAGGTTAGGGTGGATTGGCCGTGCTATATTGTCCCATAGTGTTCAGGGGTGTGCAGGTTAGGGTGGATTGGCCGTGCTATATTGTCCCATAGTGTTCAGGGATGTGTAGGTTAGGGTGGATTGGCCGTGCTAAATTGTCCCATAGTGTTCAGGTGTGTGCAGGTTAGGGTGGATTGGCCGTGCTAAATTGTCCCATAGTGTTCAGGGATGTGAAGGTTAGGGTGGATTGGCTGTGTGAAATTGCCCAGGGTGTTCAGGGGTGTGCAGGTTAGGATGGATTGGCCGTGCTAAATTGTCCCGTAGTGTTCATGGATGTGTAGGTTAGGGTGGATTGGCCGTGCTAAATTGTCCCATATTGTTCAGGGATGTGTAGGTTAGGGTGGATTGGCCGTGCTAAATTGTCCCATAGTGTTCAGGGATGTGTAGGTTAGGGTGGATTGGCCGTGCTAAATTGTCCCATAGTGTTCAGGGATGTGCAGGTTAGGGTGGATTGACCGTGCTAAATTGTCCCGTAGTGTTCAGGGATGTGTAGGTTAGGGTGGATTGGCCGTGCTAAATTGTCCCATAGTGTTCAGGGATGTGTAGGTTAGGGTGGATTGGCCGTGCTAAATTATCCCATAGTGTTCAGGGGTGTGTAGGTTAGGGTGGATTAGCCGTGCTAAATTGTCCCATAGTGTTCAGGGATGTGTCGGTTAGGGTATATTGGCCGTGCTAAATTGTCCCATAGTCTTCAGGGATGTGTAGGTTAGGGTGGATTGGCCGTGCTAAATTGTCCCATAGTGTTCAGGGATGTGTAGGTTAGGGTGGATTGGCCATGCTAAATTGTCCCATAGTGTTCAGGGGTGTGCAGGTTCGGGTAAATTGACCGTGCTAAATTGTCCCATAGTGTTCAGGGATGTGTAGGTTAGGGTGGATTGGCCGTGCTACATTGTCCCATAGTGTTCAGGGATGTGTAGGTTAGGGTGGATTGGCTGTGCTAAATTGTCCCGTAGTGTTCAGGGATGTGTAGGTTAGGGTGGATTGGCCGTGCTAAATTGTCCCACAGTGTTCAGGGATGTGCAGGTTAGCGTGGATTGGGCGTGCTAAATTGTCCCACAGTGTTCAGGGAAGTGCAGGTTAGCGTGGATTGGGCGTGCTAAATTGTCCCATAGTGTTCAGGGGTGTGCAGGTTAGGGTGGATTGGCCGTGCTATATTGTCCCATAGTGTTCAGGGGTGTGCAGGTTAGGGTGGATTGGCCGTGCTATATTGTCCCATAGTGTTCAGGGATGTGTAGGTTAGGGTGGATTGGCCGTGCTAAATTGTCCCATAGTGTTCAGCTGTGTGCAGGTTAGGGTGGATTGGCCGTGCTAAATTGTCCCATAGTGTTCAGGGATGTGAAGGTTAGGGTGGATTGGCTGTGTGAAATTGCCCAGGGTGTTCAGGGGTGTGCAGGTTAGGATGGATTGGCCGTGCTAAATTGTCCCGTAGTGTTCATGGATGTGTAGGTTAGGGTGGATTGGCCGTGCTAAATTGTCCCATATTGTTCAGGGATGTGTAGGTTAGGGTGGATTGGCCGTGCTAAATTGTCCCATAGTGTTCAGGGATGTGTAGGTTAGGGTGGATTGGCCGTGCTAAATTGTCCCATAGTGTTCAGGGATGTGCAGGTTAGGGTGGATTGACCGTGCTAAATTGTCCCGTAGTGTTCAGGGATGTGTAGGTTAGGGTGGATTGGCCGTGCTAAATTGTCCCATAGTGTTCAGGGATGTGTAGGTTAGGGTGGATTGGCCGTGCTAAATTGTCCCATAGTGTTCAGGGATGTCTAGGTTAGGGTGGATTGGCCGTGCTAAATTTTCCCATAGTGTTCAGGGATGTGTAGGTTAGGGTGGATTGGCCGTGCTAAATTGTCCCATAGTGTTCAGGGATGTGTAGGTTAGGGTGGATTGGCCGTGCTAAATTGTCCCATAGTGTTCAGGGATGTGGAGGTTAGGGTGGATTGGCCATGCTAAGTTGTCCCATAGTGTTCAGGGATGTGTCGGTTAGGGTATATTGGCCGTGCTAAATTGTCCCATATTGTTCAAGGATGTGCAGGTTAGGGTGGATTGGCTGTGCTAAATTGTCCCATAGTGTTCAGGGATGTGTAGGTTAGGGTGGATTGGCCGTGCTAAATTGTCCCATAGTGTTCAGGGATGTGTAGGTTAGGGTGGATTGGCCGTGCTAAATTGTCCCATAGTGTTCAGGGATGTCTAGGTTAGGGTGGATTGGCCGTGCTAAATTGTCCCGTAGTGTTCAGGGATGTGTAGGTTAGGGTGGATTGGCCGTGCTTCATTGTCCCGTAGTGTTCAGGGATGTGTAGGTTAGGGTGGATTGGCCGTGCTAAATTGTCCCATAGTGTTCAGGGATGTGCAGGTTAGGGTGGATTGGCCGTGCTAAATTGTCCCATAGTGTTCAGGGATGTGTAGGTTAGGGTGGATTGGCCGTGCTAAATTGTCCCATAGTGTTCAGGGATGTGTAGGTTAGGGTGGATTGGCCGTGCTAAATTGTCCCATAGTGTTCAGGGATGTGTAGGTTCGGGTGGATTGGCCGTGCTAAATTGTCCCATAGTGTTCAGGGATGTGTAGGTTCGGGTGGATTGGCCGTGCTAAATTGTCCCATAGTGTTCAGATATGTGTAGGTTAGGGTGGATTGGCCGTGCTAAATTGTCCCATAGTGTTCAGGGATGTGTAGGTTAGGGTGGATTGGCCGTGCTAAATTGTCCCATAGTGTTCAGGGGTGTGCAGGTTCGGGTGGATTGACCGTGCTAAATTGTCCCATAGTGTTCAGGGATGTGTAGGTTAGGGTGGATTGGCCGTGCTAAATTGTCCCATAGTGTTCAGGGGTGTGCAGGTTAGGGTGGATTGGCCGTGCTAAATTGTCCCATAGTGTTCAGGGGTGTGCAGGTTAGGGTGGATTGGCCGTGCTATATTGTCCCATAGTGTTCAGGGATGTGTAGGTTAGGGTGGATTGGCCGTGCTAAATTGTCCCATCGTGTTCAGGGATGTGTAGGTTAGGGTGGATTGGCCATGCTAAATTGTCCCATAGTGTTCAGGGGTGTGCAGGTTCGGGTGAATTGACCGTGCTAAATTGTCCCATAGTGTTCAGGGATGTGTAGGTTAGGGTGGATTGGCCGTGCTACATTGTCCCATAGTGTTCAGGGGTGTGTAGGTTACGGTGGATTGGCTGTGCTAAATTGTCCCGTAGTGTTCAGGGATGTGTAGGTTAGGGTGGATTGGCCGTGCTAAATTGTCCCATAGTGTTCAGGGGTGTGCAGGTTAGGGGGGATTGGCCGTGCTAAATTGTCCCATAGTGTTCAGGGATGTGCAGGTTAGGGTGGATTGGCCGTGCTAAATTGTCCCATAGTGTTCAGGGATGTGTAGGTTAGGGTGGATTGGCCATGCTAAATTGTCCCATAGTGTTCAGGGATGTGTAGGTTAGGGTGGATTGGCTGTGCTAAATTGTCCCGTAGTGTTCAGGGATGTGTAGGTTAGGGTGGATTGGCCGTGCTAAATTGTCCCACAGTGTTCAGGGATGTGCAGGTTAGCGTGGATTGGGCGTGCTAAATTGTCCCACAGTGTTCAGGGAAGTGCAGGTTAGCGTGGATTGGGCGTGCTAAATTGTCCCATAGTGTTCAGGGGTGTGCAGGTTAGGGTGGATTGGCCGTGCTATATTGTCCCATAGTGTTCAGGGGTGTGCAGGTTAGGGTGGATTGGCCGTGCTATATTGTCCCATAGTGTTCAGGGATGTGTAGGTTAGGGTGGATTGGCCGTGCTAAATTGTCCCATAGTGTTCAGGTGTGTGCAGGTTAGGGTGGATTGGCCGTGCTAAATTGTCCCATAGTGTTCAGGGATGTGAAGGTTAGGGTGGATTGGCTGTGTGAAATTGCCCAGGGTGTTCAGGGGTGTGCAGGTTAGGATGGATTGGCCGTGCTAAATTGTCCCGTAGTGTTCATGGATGTGTAGGTTAGGGTGGATTGGCCGTGCTAAATTGTCCCATATTGTTCAGGGATGTGTAGGTTAGGGTGGATTGGCCGTGCTAAATTGTCCCATAGTGTTCAGGGATGTGTAGGTTAGGGTGGATTGGCCGTGCTAAATTGTCCCATAGTGTTCAGGGATGTGCAGGTTAGGGTGGATTGACCGTGCTAAATTGTCCCGTAGTGTTCAGGGATGTGTAGGTTAGGGTGGATTGGCCGTGCTAAATTGTCCCATAGTGTTCAGGGATGTGTAGGTTAGGGTGGATTGGCCGTGCTAAATTATCCCATAGTGTTCAGGGGTGTGTAGGTTAGGGTGGATTAGCCGTGCTAAATTGTCCCATAGTGTTCAGGGATGTGTCGGTTAGGGTATATTGGCCGTGCTAAATTGTCCCATAGTCTTCAGGGATGTGTAGGTTAGGGTGGATTGGCCGTGCTAAATTGTCCCATAGTGTTCAGGGATGTGTAGGTTAGGGTGGATTGGCCATGCTAAATTGTCCCATAGTGTTCAGGGGTGTGCAGGTTCGGGTAAATTGACCGTGCTAAATTGTCCCATAGTGTTCAGGGATGTGTAGGTTAGGGTGGATTGGCCGTGCTACATTGTCCCATAGTGTTCAGGGATGTGTAGGTTAGGGTGGATTGGCTGTGCTAAATTGTCCCGTAGTGTTCAGGGATGTGTAGGTTAGGGTGGATTGGCCGTGCTAAATTGTCCCACAGTGTTCAGGGATGTGCAGGTTAGCGTGGATTGGGCGTGCTAAATTGTCCCACAGTGTTCAGGGAAGTGCAGGTTAGCGTGGATTGGGCGTGCTAAATTGTCCCATAGTGTTCAGGGGTGTGCAGGTTAGGGTGGATTGGCCGTGCTATATTGTCCCATAGTGTTCAGGGGTGTGCAGGTTAGGGTGGATTGGCCGTGCTATATTGTCCCATAGTGTTCAGGGATGTGTAGGTTAGGGTGGATTGGCCGTGCTAAATTGTCCCATAGTGTTCAGCTGTGTGCAGGTTAGGGTGGATTGGCCGTGCTAAATTGTCCCATAGTGTTCAGGGATGTGAAGGTTAGGGTGGATTGGCTGTGTGAAATTGCCCAGGGTGTTCAGGGGTGTGCAGGTTAGGATGGATTGGCCGTGCTAAATTGTCCCGTAGTGTTCATGGATGTGTAGGTTAGGGTGGATTGGCCGTGCTAAATTGTCCCATATTGTTCAGGGATGTGTAGGTTAGGGTGGATTGGCCGTGCTAAATTGTCCCATAGTGTTCAGGGATGTGTAGGTTAGGGTGGATTGGCCGTGCTAAATTGTCCCATAGTGTTCAGGGATGTGCAGGTTAGGGTGGATTGACCGTGCTAAATTGTCCCGTAGTGTTCAGGGATGTGTAGGTTAGGGTGGATTGGCCGTGCTAAATTATCCCATAGTGTTCAGGGATGTGTAGGTTAGGGTGGATTGGCCGTGCTAAATTGTCCCATAGTGTTCAGGGATGTCTAGGTTAGGGTGGATTGGCCGTGCTAAATTGTCCCATAGTGTTCAGGGATGTGTAGGTTAGGGTGGATTGGCCGTGCTAAATTGTCCCATAGTGTTCAGGGATGTGTAGGTTAGGGTGGATTGGCCGTGCTAAATTGTCCCATAGTGTTCAGGGATGTGGAGGTTAGGGTGGATTGGCCATGCTAAGTTGTCCCATAGTGTTCAGGGATGTGTCGGTTAGGGTATATTGGCCGTGCTAAATTGTCCCATATTGTTCAAGGATGTGCAGGTTAGGGTGGATTGGCTGTGCTAAATTGTCCCATAGTGTTCAGGGATGTGTAGGTTAGGGTGGATTGGCCGTGCTAAATTGTCCCATAGTGTTCAGGGATGTGTAGGTTAGGGTGGATTGGCCGTGCTAAATTGTCCCATAGTGTTCAGGGATGTCTAGGTTAGGGTGGATTGGCCGTGCTAAATTGTCCCATAGTGTTCAGGGATGTGTAGGTTAGGGTGGATTGGCCGTGCTTCATTGTCCCGTAGTGTTCAGGGATGTGTAGGTTAGGGTGGATTGGCCGTGCTAAATTGTCCCATAGTGTTCAGGGATGTGCAGGTTAGGGTGGATTGGCCGTGCTAAATTGTCCCATAGTGTTCAGGGATGTGTAGGTTAGGGTGGATTGGCCGTGCTAAATTGTCCCATAGTGTTCAGGGATGTGTAGGTTAGGGTGGATTGGCCGTGCTAAATTGTCCCATAGTGTTCAGGGATGTGTAGGTTCGGGTGGATTGGCCGTGCTAAATTGTCCCATAGTGTTCAGGGATGTGTAGGTTCGGGTGGATTGGCCGTGCTAAATTGTCCCATAGTGTTCAGATATGTGTAGGTTAGGGTGGATTGGCCGTGCTAAATTGTCCCATAGTGTTCAGGGATGTGTAGGTTAGGGTGGATTGGCCGTGCTAAATTGTCCCATAGTGTTCAGGGGTGTGCAGGTTCGGGTGGATTGACCGTGCTAAATTGTCCCATAGTGTTCAGGGATGTGTAGGTTAGGGTGGATTGGCCGTGCTAAATTGTCCCATAGTGTTCAGGGGTGTGCAGGTTAGGGTGGATTGGCCGTGCTAAATTGTCCCATAGTGTTCAGGGGTGTGCAGGTTAGGGTGGATTGGCCGTGCTATATTGTCCCATAGTGTTCAGGGATGTGTAGGTTAGGGTGGATTGGCCGTGCTAAATTGTCCCATCGTGTTCAGGGATGTGTAGGTTAGGGTGGATTGGCCATGCTAAATTGTCCCATAGTGTTCAGGGGTGTGCAGGTTCGGGTGAATTGACCGTGCTAAATTGTCCCATAGTGTTCAGGGATGTGTAGGTTAGGGTGGATTGGCCGTGCTAAATTGTCCCATAGTGTTCAGGGGTGTGTAGGTTACGGTGGATTGGCTGTGCTAAATTGTCCCGTAGTGTTCAGGGATGTGTAGGTTAGGGTGGATTGGCCGTGCTAAATTGTCCCATAGTGTTCAGGGGTGTGCAGGTTAGGGGGGATTGGCCGTGCTAAATTGTCCCATAGTGTTCAGGGATGTGCAGGTTAGGGTGGATTGGCCGTGCTAAATTGTCCCATAGTGTTCAGGGATGTGTAGGTTAGGGTGGATTGGCCGTGCTAAATTGTCCCATAGTGTTCAGGGGTGTGCAGGTTAGGGTGGATTGGCTGTGCTAAATTGTCCCGTAGTGTTCAGGGATGTGTAGGTTAGGGTGGATTGGGCGTGCGAAATTGTCCCGTAGTGTTCAGGGATGTGCAGATTAGGGTGGATTGGCTGTGCTAAATTGTCCCATAGTGTTCAGGGATGTCTAGGTTAGGGTGGATTGGCCGTGCTAAATTGTCCCATAGTGTTCAGGGATGTGTAGGTTAGGGTGGATTGGCCGTGCTTCATTGTCCCGTAGTGTTCCGGGATGTGTAGGTTAGGGTGGATTGGCCGTGCTAAATTGTCTCATAGTGTTCAGGGATGTGTATGTTAGGGTGGATTGGCCATGCTAAATTGTCCCATAGTGTTCAGGGATGTGCAGGTTAGGGTGGATTGGCCGTGCTAAATTGTCCCATAGTGTTCAGGGATGTGTAGGTTAGGGTGGATTGGCTGTGCTAAATTGTCCCATAGTGTTCAGGGATGTGCAGGTTAGGGTGGATTGGCCGTGCTAAATTGTCCCATAGTGTTCAGGGATGTGCAGGTTAGGGTGGATTGGCCGTGCTAAATTGTCCCGTAGTGTTCAGGGATGTGCAGATTAGGGTGGATTGGCCGTGCTAAATTGTCCCGTAGTGTTCAGGGATGTGTAGGTTAGGGTGGATTGGCCGTGCTAAATTGTCCCATAGTGTTCAGGGGTGTGCAGGTTAGGGGGGATTGGCCGTGCTAAATTGTCCCATAGTGTTCAGGGATGTGCAGGTTAGGGTGGATTGGCCGTGCTAAATTGTCCCATAGTGTTCAGGGATGTGTAGGTTAGGGTGGATTGGCCGTGCTAAATTGTCCCATAGTGTTCAGGGGTGTGCAGGTTAGGGTGGATTGGCTGTGCTAAATTGTCCCGTAGTGTTCAGGGATGTGTAGGTTAGGGTGGATTGGGCGTGCGAAATTGTCCCGTAGTGTTCAGGGATGTGCAGATTAGGGTGGATTGGCTGTGCTAAATTGTCCCATAGTGTTCAGGGATGTCTAGGTTAGGGTGGATTGGCCGTGCTAAATTGTCCCATAGTGTTCAGAGATGTGTAGGTTAGGGTGGATTGGCCGTGCTTCATTGTCCCGTAGTGTTCCGGGATGTGTAGGTTAGGGTGGATTGGCCGTGCTAAATTGTCTCATAGTGTTCAGGGATGTGTATGTTAGGGTGGATTGGCCATGCTAAATTGTCCCATAGTGTTCAGGGATGTGCAGGTTAGGGTGGATTGGCCGTGCTAAATTGTCCCATAGTGTTCAGGGATGTGTAGGTTAGGGTGGATTGGCTGTGCTAAATTGTCCCATAGTGTTCAGGGATGTGCAGGTTAGGGTGGATTGGCCGTGCTAAATTGTCCCATAGTGTTCAGGGATGTGCAGGTTAGGGTGGATTGGCCGTGCTAAATTGTCCCGTAGTGTTCAGGGATGTGCAGATTAGGGTGGATTGGCCGTGCTAAATTGTCCCGTAGTGTTCAGGGATGTGTAGGTTAGGGTGGATTGGCCTCGCTAAATTGTCCCGTAGTGTTCAGGGATGTGTAGGTTAGGGTGGATTGGCCGTGCTAAATTGTCCCATAGTGTTCAGGGATGTGCAGGTTAGGGTGGATTGGCCGTGCTAAATTGTCCCATAGTGTTCAGGGATGTGCAGGTTAGGGTGGATTGGCCGTGCTAAATTGTCCCATAGTGTTCAGGGATGTGTAGGTTAGGGTGGATTGGCCGTGCTAAATTGTCCCATAGTGTTCAGGGATGTGTAGGTTAGGGTGGATTGGCCGTGCTAAATTGTCCCATAGTGTTCAGGGATGTGTAGGTTAGGGTGGATTGGCCGTGCTAAATTGTCCCATAGTGTTCAGGGATGTGTAGGTTCGGGTGGATTGGCCGTGCTAAATTGTCCCATAGTGTTCAGATATGTGTAGGTTAGGGTGGATTGGCCGTGCTAAATTGTCCCATAGTGTTCAGGGATGTGTAGGTTAGGGTGGATTGGCCGTGCTAAATTGTCCCATAGTGTTCAGGGATGTGTAGGTTAGGGTGGATTGGCCGTGCTAAATTGTCCCATAGTGTTCAGGGGTGTGCAGGTTCGGGTGGATTGACCGTGCTAAATTGTCCCATAGTGTTCAGGGATGTGTAGGTTAGTGTGGATTGGCCGTGCTAAATTGTCCCATAGTGTTCAGGGGTGTGCAGGTTAGGGTGGATTGGCCGTGCTAAATTGT
>NW_027310617.1:15000-23284 GCF_047496795.1 Chiloscyllium punctatum
CGTGCTAAGCACCACGGGACCCCTTTCGCCTGCAGGTCCCGAGCCGCCTTTATTTGCTGTTACGAGCATCGTGTGCCCCATACCTGCGTGACGAGCACCGCAGGGCGGCAGAGCCATCGCACTTGGCCGGGTGGCAGAGGAGGACCAGACTATTCACAGATAGCGGCCCAACGACTCCCAGAGCCGGTCGTGCGGCGCGCGAGGTCTGCTCTCTTCACAAGAGGCTTTATTAGGGAGTGCTAAGGCAAGGTTCTGTGCCCTCCACCCTCATCGCAACACCCATGGGAGCCTCCGGTCGTCAATAGACCGCCGCACCGGCCTCTGACTGACTCTCAGAATGGACGGAAAGAGCCGGGTAAGCCTTTCAAAAGATTCGACCACGTGCCGAAAACTTTAGACTTCCGTGAGCTCTCCGGCTTGCACCGAGACCCGAAGTCGACGTGCTAAGCACCACGGGACCCCTTTCGCCTGCAGGTCCCGAGCCGCCTTTATTTGCTGTTACGAGCATCGTGTGCCCCATACCTGCGTGACGAGCACCGCAGGGCGGCAGAGCCATCGCACTTGGCCGGGTGGCAGAGGAGGACCAGACTATTCACAGATAGCGGCCCAACGACTCCCAGAGCCGGTCGTGCGGCGCGCGAGGTCTGCTCTCATCACAAGAGGCTTTAGGGAGTGCTCAGGCAAGGGTCAGCCCGCAGCCTTCCTGGCAACACCCAGGGGAACCAGGCCACTCGCGTCTCTCGCCTTCATTTTCGACACGAGCGCCTGCGGAGGGCCACCACCCCCTCCGATTGTCAAGAGACCTCCGCACCGGCCTCTGACTTACTCTCAGAATGGACGGAAAGAGCCGGGTAAGCCTTTGAAAAGATTCGACCACGTGCCGAAAACTTTAGACTTCCGTGAGCTCTCCGGCTTGCACCGAGACCCGAAGTCGACGTGCTTAGCACCACGGGACCCCTTTCGCCTGCAGGTCCCGAGCCGCCTTTATTTTTGTTACGAGTATCGTGTTCCCCAAACCTGGGTGACGAGCACCGCAGGGCGGCAGAGCCATCGCGCTTGTCCGGGTGGCAGAGGAGGACCAGACTATTCACAAATAGCGGCCCAACGACTCCCAGAGCCGGTCGTGCGGCAGGCGAGGTCTGCTCTCATCACAAGAGGCTTTAGGGAGTGCTCAGGCAACGGTCAGCCCGCAGCCTTCTTGGCAACACCCAAGGGAACCAGGCCACTCGCGTCTCTCGCCTTCATTTTGGACACGAGCGCCTGTGGAGGGACGGCCGGAGTCAACGTGGGGTTTGCCCGCCCTCCAATAGTGTCAAAAGACCGCCGCACAAGTCTCTGACTGACTCTTAGAACAGACAGAAAGAGTTTGTCAAATCTGTCAAAAAATTGACAAAGTGTCAAAATTCGACTTCCAAGAGCTCTCCGGCATGCACTCATACCTGTCATTAAAGTGCTATGCCCGTGGAACCGTTTTTCGGATGCCTTTCAGAACGGTCCCGCGCCGCCATTTTGTTCTAAAAATCGTGTTCCCATATATCTCCGGGTACCCCGCCAACCTCACTGCGGAAAAACTACAAGTGGCACTGAATGGGTCTGAATTCCAAATTTGACTGCATCGGTCTGGAACTCGGTCCGGTCCAAAACCGTTTGGATTTTTCTCGGTCCGGACTTCCGCGACAGACAAAGTTAAAGTTTTCGGGCTGCAGGCACAAAACGACAGCTGGCCATTTGCCGGGCTCAATTCACCCAATTCCTCCGGCACTTCGGAGCACATGTTCGGTGTAAGTTTGCGAATCTTTCCCGATGCTGGCAGCATTTTCCTCCGCTGACACTTAGAATATTTTTCACACTTTGCTGAAAATTTTTCTAAGTGTTTTTTCCAAGTTTTCCTGGTTACTGATTTCTTCTTTTTAAACATTTTTCTAAGTTTTTCTGTTACTGATTTCTTCTTTTTAAACATTTTTCGCAGTTTGTCTGGTTACTGATTTCTTCTTTTTAAACATTTTTCGCCGTTTTTCTGGTTACTGATTTCTTCTTTTTAAACATTTTCGCCGTTTTTCTGGTTACTCATTTCTTCTTTTTAAACATTTTTCTAAGTTTTTCTGGTTACTGATTTCTTCTTTTTAAACATTTTTCTAAGTTTTTCTGGTTACTCATTTCTTCTTTTTAAACATTTTTCTAAGTTTTTCTGGTTACTCACTTCTTCTTTTTAAACATTTTTCTAAGTTTTTCTGGTTACTGATTTCTTCTTTTTAAACATTTTTCGCCGTTTTTCTGGTTACTGATTTCTTCTTTTTAAACATTTTTCGCCGTTTTTCTGGTTACTGATTTCTTCTTTTTAAA
This sequence comes from Chiloscyllium punctatum, assembly GCF_047496795.1. NCBI lineage: Eukaryota > Metazoa > Chordata > Chondrichthyes > Orectolobiformes > Hemiscylliidae > Chiloscyllium > Chiloscyllium punctatum. The sequence continues at coordinate 17,344 of NW_027310617.1, forward strand.
CATTTTTCTAAGTTTTTCTGGTTACTCATTTCTTCTTTTTAAACATTTTTCTAAGTTTTTCTGGTTACTGATTTCTTCTTTTTAAACATTTTTCTAAGTTTTTCTGGTTACTCATTTCTTCTTTTTAAACATTTTTCTAAGTTTTCCTGGTTACTCACTTCTTCTTTTTAAACATTTTTCTAAGTTTTTCTGGTTACTGATTTCTTCTTTTTAAACATTTTTCTAAGTTTTTCTGGTTACTCATTTCTTCTTTTTAAACATTTTTCTAAGTTTTTTCTGGTTACTGACTTCTTCTTTTTAAACATTTTTCGCAGTTTGTCTGGTTACTGATTTCTTCTTTTAAACATTTTTCGCCGTTTTTCTGGTTACTGATTTCTTCTTTTTAAACATTTTTCTAAGTTTTTCTGGTTACTCACTTCTTCTTTTTAAACATTTTTCTAAGTTTTCCTGGTTACTGATTTCTTCTTTTTAAACATTTTTCTAAGTTTTTCTGGTTACTGATTTCTTCTTTTTAAACATTTTTCTAAGTTTTTCTGGTTACTGATTTCTTCTTTTTAAACATTTTTCGCAGTTTGTCTGGTTAATGATTTCTTCTTTTAAACATTTTTCTAAGTTTGTCTGGTTACTGATTTCTTCTTTTAAACATTTTTCTAAGTTTTTCTGGTTACTCACTTCTTCTTTTTAAACATTTTTCTAAGTTTTCCTGGTTACTCATTTCTTCTTTTTAAACATTTTTCGCAGTTTTTCTGGTTACTGATTTCTTCTTTTAAACATTTTTCTAAGTTTTCCCTGGTTACTGATTTCTTCTTTTTAAACATTTTTCTAAGTTTTTTCTGGTTACTGATTTCTTCTTTTTAAACATTTTTCTAAGTTTTTCTGGTTACTGATTTCTTCTTTTAAACATTTTTCTAAGTTTTTCTGGTTACTCACTTCTTCTTTTTAAACATTTTTCTAAGTTTTTCTGGTTACTCACTTCTTCTTTTGAAACATTTTTCTAAGTTTTTCTGGTTACTGATTTCTTCTTTTTAAACATTTTTCTAAGTTTTTCTGGTTACTGATTTCTTCTTTTTAAACATTTTTCGCAGTTTGTCTGGTTACTGATTTCTTCTTTTTAAACATTTTTCGCCGTTTTTCTGGTTACTGATTTCTTCTTTTTAAACATTTTTCTAAGTTTTTCTGGTTACTCACTTCTTCTTTTTAAACATTTTTCTAAGTTTTTCTGGTTACTGATTCTTCTTTTTAAACATTTTTCGCAGTTTTTCTGGTTACTGATTTCTTCTTTTTAAACATTTTTCTAAGTTTTTCTGGTTACTGATTTCTTCTTTTTAAACATTTTTCTAAGTTTTTCTGGTTACTCACTTCTTCTTTTTAAACATTTTTCTAAGTTTTCCTGGTTACTGATTTCTTCTTTTTAAACATTTTTCGCAGTTTGTCTGGTTACTGATTTCTTCTTTTTAACATTTTTCGCAGTTTTTCTGGTTACTGATTTCTTCTTTTTAAACATTTTTCTAAGTTTTCTGGTTACTGATTTCTTCTTTTTAAACATTTTTCTAAGTTTTTCTGGTTACTGATTTCTTCTTTTTAAACATTTTTCTAAGTTTTTCTGGTTACTCACTTCTTCTTTTTAAACATTTTTCTAAGTTTTTCTGGTTACTCACTTCTTCTTTTGAAACATTTTTCTAAGTTTTTCTGGTTACTGATTTCTTCTTTTTAAACATTTTTCGCAGTTGTCTGGTTACTGATTTCTTCTTTTTAAAACATTTTTCGCCGTTTTTCTGGTTACTGATTTCTTCTTTTTAAACATTTTTCTAAGTTTTTCTGGTTACTCACTTCTTCTTTTTAAACATTTTTCTAAGTTTTTCTGGTTACTGATTTCTTCTTTTTAAACATTTTTCGCAGTTTTTCTGGTTACTGATTTCTTCTTTTTAAACATTTTTCTAAGTTTTTCTGGTTACTGATTTCTTCTTTTTAAACATTTTTCTAAGTTTTTCTGGTTACTCACTTCTTCTTTTTAAACATTTTTCTAAGTTTTCCTGGTTACTGATTTCTTCTTTTTAAACATTTTTCGCAGTTTGTCTGGTTACTGATTTCTTCTTTTTAAACATTTTTCGCAGTTTTTCTGGTTACTGATTTCTTCTTTTAACATTTTTCTAAGTTTTTCTGGTTACTGATTTCTTCTTTTAAACATTTTTCTAAGTTTTTCTGGTTACTCACTTCTTCTTTTTAAACATTTTTCTAAGTTTTTCTGGTTACTCACTTCTTCTTTTGAAACATTTTTCTAAGTTTTTCTGGTTACTGATTTCTTCTTTTTAAACATTTTTCGCAAGTTTGTCTGGTTACTGATTTCTTCTTTTTAAACATTTTCGCCGTTTTTCTGGTTACTGATTTCTTCTTTTTAAACATTTTTCTAAGTTTTTCTGGTTACTCACTTCTTCTTTTTAAACATTTTTCTAAGTTTTTCTGGTTACTGATTTCTTCTTTTTAAACATTTTCGCAGTTTTTCTGGTTACTGATTTCTTCTTTTTAAACATTTTCTAAGTTTTTCTGGTTACTGATTTCTTCTTTTTAAACATTTTTCTAAGTTTTTCTGGTTACTGACTTCTTCTTTTTAAACATTTTTCTAAGTTTTCCTGGTTACTGATTTCTTCTTTTTAAACATTTTTCGCAGTTTGTCTGGTTACTGATTTCTTCTTTTTAAACATTTTTCGCAGTTTTTCTGGTTACTGATTTCTTCTTTTTAAACATTTTTCTAAGTTTTTCTGGTTACTGATTTCTTCTTTTAAACATTTTTCTAAGTTTTTCTGGTTACTCACTTCTTCTTTTTAAACATTTTTCTAAGTTTTCTGGTTACTCACTTCTTCTTTTGAAACATTTTTCTAAGTTTTTCTGGTTACTGATTTCTTCTTTTAAACATTTTTCTAAGTTTTTCTGGTTACTGATTTCTTCTTTTTAAACATTTTTCGCAGTTTGTCTGGTTACTGATTTCTTCTTTTTAAACATTTTTCGCCGTTTTTCTGGTTACTGATTTCTTCTTTTTAAACATTTTTCTAAGTTTTTCTGGTTACTCACTTCTTCTTTTTAAACATTTTTCTAAGTTTTTCTGGTTACTGATTTCTTCTTTTTAAACATTTTCGCAGTTTTTCTGGTTACTGATTTCTTCTTTTTAAACATTTTTCTAAGTTTTTCTGGTTACTGATTTCTTCTTTTTAAACATTTTTCTAAGTTTTTCTGGTTACTCACTTCTTCTTTTTAAACATTTTTCTAAGTTTTCCTGGTTACTGATTTCTTCTTTTAAACATTTTTCGCAGTTTGTCTGGTTACTGATTTCTTCTTTTTAAACATTTTTCGCAGTTTTTCTGGTTACTGATTTCTTCTTTTAAACATTTTTCTAAGTTTTCTGGTTACTCACTTCTTCTTTTATAACATTTTTCTAAGTTTTCCTGGTTACTGATTTCTTCTTTTTAAACATTTTTCTAAGTTTTCCTGGTTACTGATTTCTTCTTTTTAAACATTTTTCTAAGTTTTTCTGGTTACTCATTTCTTCTTTTTAAACATTTTTCGCAGTTTTTCTGGTTACTGATTTCTTCTTTTTAAACATTTTCCTAAGTTTTCCTGGTTACTGATTTCTTCTTTTTAAACATTTTTCTAAGTTTTCCTGGTTACTCATTTCTTCTTTTTGATCATTTTTCTAAGTTTTCTGGTTACTGATTTCTTCGTTTTGAACATTTTCTAAGTTTTCCTGGTTACTCACTTCTTCTTTTCAAACATTTTTCTTCGTTTTTCTGTTTACTCATTTAGCACTTTCAGGCACTTTCCGATCATTTCCTCGTTCCCGATTTCACCCTTTAAAACGCTTCGGGCATTTCCCTAAGTTTTGCGGTTCACTCGTTTGGGACTCACTGACACCTTCTCTAGCTTCCCTGCTCACTTTTTTCGTACTGTGAGAAAATTCGAACCCTTTCCTTAACTATGCCGGTTACTGACTTCACCGCTTCAGACCCTTGTCCCCGTAATGAAAGATACCATTTCCCACCGTGGGAAATGCACGAAAATCGGACTGAACACGGGGGAGGCTCCCCCCTCGAAGGCGAGACCGTCGCAGAACCGCCGGGTCAAACCCGGCTGAGCTACCCGGCTTACAAGTCTCAAAGTCGGTATGAGCAGTCACGTCCACCCCCATTCCCTTTTGGACCACTTCCCACGGTTCCAAATGCATGAAAATCGGCCTGTACACGGGGGAGGCACCCGCCTCGAAGACGAGACCGTCGGCAGAACCGCGGGTCAAACCCGGCTGAGCTACCCGGCTCGGAAGCGCCAAAGTCGGGTTGAGCAGTCACATTCACTCCCATCCCCTTTTGGGCAACTTCCCACGGTTGGAAATGCATGGAAATCGGACTGAACACGGGGGAGGCTCCCCCCTCGAAGGCGAGACCGTCGGCAGAACCGCCGGATCAAACCCGGCTGAGCTACCCGGCTTACAAGTCTCAAAGTCGGTATGAGCAGACACGTCCACCCCCATTCCTTTTGGACCACTTCCCACGGTTCGAAATGCATGAAAATCGGCCTGTATACGGGGGAGGCACCCGCCTCGAAGACGAGACCGTCGGCAGAACCGCCGGGTCAAACCCGGCTGAGCTACCCGGCTCGGAAGCGCCAAAGTCGGGTTGAGCAGTCACATTCACTCCCATCCCCTTTTGGGCAACTTCCCACGGTTGGAAATGCATGGAAATCGGACTGAACACGGGGGAGGCTCCCCCCTCGAAGGCGAGACCGTCGGCAGAACCGCCGGATCAAACCCGGCTGAGCTACCCGGCTTACAAGTCTCAAAGTCGGTATGAGCAGACACGTCCACCCCCCATTCCCTTTTGGACCACTTCCCACGGTTCGAAATGCATGAAAATCGGCCTGTATACGGGGGAGGCACCCGCCTCGAAGACGAGACCGTCGGCAGAACCGCCGGGTCAAACCCGGCCGGGCTACCCGGGTTAGAAGCCCTAGAGTCGGGTTGAGCAGTCACAATCACTCCCATCCCCTTTTGAACCTGTTCCCACCGTTGGAAATGCACGAAAATCGGCCTGTACACGGGGAGGCTCCCCCCTCGAAGGCGAGACCGTCGGCAGAACCGCCGGGTCAAACCCGGCTGAGCTACCCGGCTTACAAGTCTCGAAGTCGGGTTGAGCAGTCACATTCACTCCCATCGACTTTTGGGCAACTTCCCACCGTTGCAAATGCATGAAAATCGGCCTGTACACGGGGGAGGCACCCGCCTCGAAGTCGAGACCGTCGGCAGAACCGCCGGGTCCAACCCGGCTGAGCTACCCGGCTTACAAGTCTCAAAGCCGGGTTGGGCAGTCACGTTCACCCCCATTCCCTTTTGGATCACTTCCCACGGTTCGAAATGCACGAAAACCGGCCTGTACACGGGGGAGGGTCCGCCCTCGAAGGCGAGACCGTCGGCAGAACCGCCGGGTCAAACCTGGCTGAGCTACCCGGCTTACAAGTCTCAAAGTCGGGTTGAGCAGTCACGTTCACTCCCATCGACTTTTAGACCACTTCCCACGGTTCGAAATGCACGAAAATCGGCCTGTACACGGGGGAGGCACCCCGCCTCGAAGACGAGACCGTCGGCAGAACCGCCGGGTCAAACCCGGCCGAGCTACCCGGCTTAAAAGTCTCAAAGTCGGTATGAGCAGTCACATTCACCCCCATTCCCTTTTGGACCACTTCCCACGGTTGGAAATGCATGAAAATCGCCTGGACACGGGGGAGGCTCCCCCCTCGATGACGAGACCGTCGGCAGAACCGCCGGAACAAACCCGGCTGGAGCTACCCGGCTTACAAGTCTCAAAGTCGGTATGAGCAGACACGTCCACCCCCATTCCCTTTTGGACCACTTCCCACCGTTGGAAATGCACGAAAATCGGCCTGTACACGGGGGAGG
>NW_027310617.1:23384-28384 GCF_047496795.1 Chiloscyllium punctatum
CGTGTACAGGCCGATTTCCGTGCATTTCGAACCGTGGGAAGTGGTCCAAACGTCGATGGGAGTGAATGTGACTGCTCAACCCGACTTTGGCGCTTCCGAGCCGGGTAGCTCAGCCGGGTTTGACCCGGCGGTTCTGCCGACGGTCTCGTCTTCGAGGCGGGTGCCTCCCCCGTGTACAGGCCGATTTTCATGCATTTGGAACCGTGGGAAGTGGTCCAAAAGGGAATGGGGGTGGACGTGACTGCTCATACCGACTTTGAGACTTGTAAGCCGGGTAGCTCGGCCGGGTTTGACCCGGCGGTTCTGCCGACGGTCTCGCCTTCGAGGGGGGAGCCTCCCCCGTGTTCAGTCCGATTTTCGTGCATTTCCCACGGTGGAAATGGTATCTTTCATTACGGGGACAAGGGTCTGAAGCGGTGAAGTCAGTAACCGGCATAGTTAAGGAAAGGGTTCGAATTTTCTCAACAGTACGAAAAAAGTGAGCAGGGAAGCTAGAGAAGGTGTCAGTGAGTCCCAAACGAGTGAACCGCAAAACTTAGGGAAATGCCCGAAAGCGTTTTAAAGGGTGAAATCGGGAACGAGGAAATGATGGGAAAGTGCCTGAAAGTGCTAAATGAGTAAACAGAAAAACGAAGAAAAATGTTTGAAAAGAAGAAGTGAGTAACCAGGAAAACTTAGAAAAATGTTCAAAACGAAGAAATCAGTAACCAGGAAAACTTAGAAAAATGATCAAAAAGAAGAAATGAGTAACCAGGAAAACTTAGAAAAATGTTTAAAAGAAGAAATCAGTAACCAGGAAAACTTAGGAAAATGTTTAAAAGAAGAAATCAGTAACCAGAAAAACTGCGAAAAATGTTTAAAAAGAAGAAATGAGTAACCAGAAAAACTTAGAAAAATGTTTAAAAAGAAGAAATCAGTAACCAGGAAAACTTAGAAAAATGTTTAAAAAGAAGAAATCAGTAACCAGGAAAACTTAGAAAAATGTTTAAAAAGAAGAAATCAGTAACCAGGAAAACTTAGAAAAATGTTATAAAAGAAGAAGTGAGTAACCAGAAAAACTTAGAAAAATGTTTAAAAAGAAGAAATCAGTAACCAGAAAAACTGCGAAAAATGTTTAAAAAGAAGAAATCAGTAACCAGACAAACTGCGAAAAATGTTTAAAAAGAAGAAATCAGTAACCAGGAAAACTTAGAAAAATGTTTAAAAAGAAGAAGTGAGTAACCAGAAAAACTTAGAAAAATGTTTAAAAAGAAGAAATCAGTAACCAGAAAAACTTAGAAAAATGTTTAAAAAGAAGAAATCAGTAACCAGAAAAACTGCGAAAAATGTTTAAAAAGAAGAAATCAGTAACCAGGAAAACTTAGAAAAATGTTTAAAAAGAAGAAATCAGTAACCAGAAAAACTGCGAAAAATGTTTAAAAAGAAGAAATCAGTAACCAGGAAAACTTAGAAAAATGTTTAAAAAGAAGAAATCAGTAACCAGAAAAACTTAGAAAAATGTTTAAAAAGAAGAAATGAGTAACCAGAAAAACTTAGAAAAATGTTTAAAAAGAAGAAATCAGTAACCAGAAAAACGGCGAAAAATGTTTAAAAAGAAGAAATCAGTAACCAGAAAAACTTAGAAAAATGTTTAAAAAGAAGAAGTGAGTAACCAGAAAAACTTAGAAAAATGTTTAAAAAGAAGAAATGAGTAACCAGAAAAACTTAGAAAAATGTTTAAAAAGAAGAAATCAGTAACCAGAAAAACTTAGAAAAATGTTAAAAAGAAGAAATGAGTAACCAGAAAAACTTAGAAAAATGCTTAAAAAGAAGAAATCAGTAACCAGAAAAACGGCGAAAAATGTTTAAAAGAAGAAATCAGTAACCAGAAAAACGGCGAAAAATGTTTAAAAAGAAGAAATCAGTAACCAGACAAACTGCGAAAAAATGTTTAAAAAGAAGAAATCAGTAACCAGAAAAACTGCGAAAAATGTTTAAAAAGAAGAAATCAGTAACCAGGAAAACTTAGAAAAAATGTTTAAAAAGAAGAAATGAGTAACCAGGAAAACTTAGAAAAATGTTTAAAAAGAAGAAATGAGTAACCAGGAAAACTTAGAAAAATGTTTAAAAAGAAGAAATCAGTAACCAGAAAAACTTAGAAAAATGTTTAAAAAGAAGAAATCAGTAACCAGAAAAACTTAGAAAAATGTTTAAAAAGAAGAAATGAGTAACCAGAAAAACTTAGAAAAATGTTTAAAAAGAAGAAATGAGTAACCAGAAAAACTTAGAAAAATGTTTAAAAAGAAGAAATCAGTAACCAGAAAAACGGCGAAAAATGTTTAAAAAGAAGAAGTGAGTAACCAGAAAAACTTAGAAAAATGTTTAAAAAGAAGAAATGAGTAACCAGAAAAACTTAGAAAATGTTTAAAAAGAAGAAATCAGTAACCAGAAAAACTTAGAAAAATGTTTAAAAAGAAGAAATGAGTAACCAGAAAAACTTAGAAAAATGTTTAAAAAGAAGAAATCAGTAACCAGAAAAACGGCGAAAATGTTTAAAAAGAAGAAATCAGTAACCAGAAAAACGGCGAAAAATGTTTAAAAAGAAGAAATCAGTAACCAGACAAACTGCGAAAAATGTTTAAAAAGAAGAAATCAGTAACCAGAAAAACTTAGAAAAATGTTTAAAAAGAAGAAATCAGTAACCAGGAAAACTTGGAAAAAAACACTTAGAAAAATTTTCAGCAAAGTGTGAAAAATATTCTAAGTGTCAGCGGAGGAAAATGCTGCAGCATCGGGAAAGATTCGCAAACTTACACCGAACATGTGCTCCGAAGTGCCGGAGGAATTGGGTGAATTGAGCCCGGGCAAATGGCCAGCTGTCGTTTTGTGCCTGCAGCCCGAAAACTTTAACTTTGTCTGTCGCGGAAGTCCGGACCGAGAAAATCCAAACGGTTTTGACCGGACCGAGTTCCAGACCGATGCAGTCAAATTTGGAATTCAGACCCATCAGTGCCACTTGTAGTTTTTCCGCAGTGAGGTTGGCGGGGTACCCGGAGATATATGGGAACACGATTTTTAGAACAAAATGGCGGCGCGGGACCGTTCTGAAAGGCATCCGAAAAACGGTTCCACGGGCATAGCACTTTAATGACAGGTATGAGTGCATGCCGGAGAGCTCTTGAAGTCGAATTTTTGACACTTTGTCAATTTTTTGACAGATTTGACAAACTCTTTCTGTCTGTTCTAAGAGTCAGTCAGAGACTTGTGCGGCGGTCTTTTGACACTATTGGAGGGCGGGCAAACCCCACGTTGACTCCGGCCGTCCTCCACAGGCGCTCGTGTCCAAAATGAAGGCGAGAGACGCGAGTGGCCTGGTTCCCTTGGGTGTTGCCAAGAAGGCTGCGGCTGACCGTTGCCTGAGCACTCCCTAAAGCCTCTTGTGATGAGAGCAGACCTCGCCTGCCGCACGACCGGCTCTGGGAGTCGTTGGGCCGCTATTTGTGAAATAGTCTGGTCCTCCTCTGCCACCCGGACAAGCGCGATGGCTCTGCCGCCCTGCGGTGCTCGTCACCCAGGTTTGGGGAACACGATACTCGTAACAAAAATAAAAGGCGGCTCGGGACCTGCAGGCGAAAGGGGTCCCGTGGTGCTAAGCACGTCGACTTCGGGTCTCGGTGCAAGCCGGAGAGCTCACGGAAGTCTAAAGTTTTCGGCACGTGGTCGAATCTTTTCAAAGGCTTACCCGGCTCTTTCCGTCCATTCTGAGAGTAAGTCAGAGGCCGGTGCGGAGGTCTCTTGACAATCGGAGGGGGTGGTGGCCCTCCGCAGGCGCTCGTGTCGAAAATGAAGGCGAGAGACGCGAGTGGCCTGGTTCCCCTGGGTGTTGCCAGGAAGGCTGCGGGCTGACCCTTGCCTGAGCACTCCCTAAAGCCTCTTGTGATGAGAGCAGACCTCGCGCGCCGCACGACCGGCTCTGGGAGTCGTTGGGCCGCTATCTGTGAATAGTCTGGTCCTCCTCTGCCCACCCGGCCAAGTGCGATGGCTCTGCCGCCCTGCGGTGCTCGTCACGCAGGTATGGGGCACACGATGCTCGTAACAGCAAATAAAGGCGGCTCGGGACCTGCAGGCGAAAGGGGTCCCGTGGTGCTTAGCACGTCGACTTCGGGTCTCGGTGCAAGCCGGAGAGCTCACGGAAGTCTAAAGTTTTCGGCACGTGGTCGAATCTTTTGAAAGGCTTACCCGGCTCTTTCCGTCCATTCTGAGAGTCAGTCAGAGGCCGGTGCGGCGGTCTATTGACGACCGGAGGCTCCCATGGGTGTTGCGATGAGGGTGGAGGGCACAGAACCTTGCCTTAGCACTCCCTAATAAAGCCTCTTGTGAAGAGAGCAGACCTCGCGCGCCGCACGACCGGCTCTGGGAGTCGTTGGGCCGCTATCTGTGAATAGTCGGGTCCTCCTCTGCCACCCGGCCAAGTGCGATGGCTCTGCCGCCCTGCGGTGCTCGTCACGCAGGTATGGGGCACACGATGCTCGTAACAGCAAATAAAGGCGGCTCGGGACCTGCAGGCGAAAGGGGTCCCGTGGTGCTTCGCACGTCGACTTCGGGTCTCGGTGCAAGCCGGAGAGCTCACGGAAGTCTAAAGTTTTCGGCACGTGGTCGAATCTTTTGAAAGGCTTACCCGGCTCTTTCCGTCCATTCTGAGAGTCAGTCAGAGGGCCGGTGCGGCGGTCTATTGACGACCGGAGGCTCCCATGGGTGTTGCGATGAGGGTGGAGGGCACAGAACCTTGCCTTAGCACTCCCTAATAAAGCCTCTGTGAAGAGAGCAGACCTCGCGCGCCGCACGACCGGCTCTGGGAGTCGTTGGGCCGCTATCTGTGAATAGTCTGGTCCTCCTCTGCCACCCGGCCAAGTGCGATGGCTCTGCCGCCCTGCGGTGCTCGTCACGCAGGTATGGGGCACACGATGCTCGTAACAGCAAATAAAGGCGGCTCGGGACCTGCAGGCGAAAGGGGTCCCGTG
>NW_027310617.1:33384-35884 GCF_047496795.1 Chiloscyllium punctatum
CGGTCGATCACTCGTAAAAATAAAACGTGACAAACTTTGTGTTGGTTCAAGTACGAAAGGATCTCTGTCGGCTTGGGGGTACGCCCGTTTCCGTTTCAACTTGTCTCGCGAGGGTGGTTTCGGGGCCAGCAGGAGAGCTCGTCGGGGTAGCAGGCCCTGCAGCCGTGGTCACCGCCAAACCCCCACAACTCGAGCAAGTGAAAAAAAAAGTAACAGGAGCGAAAGCATCTCTGTCGGCTTGGGGGTACGCCCGTTTCCGTTTCAACTTGTCTCGCGAGGGTGGTTTCGGGGCCAGCAGGAGAGCTCGTCGGGGTAGCAGGCCCTGCAGCCGTGGTCACCGCCAAACCCCCACAACTCGAGCAAGTGAAAAAAAAAAGTAACAAATAAGAAAGGATCGTCGGCTTGGGGGTACGCCCGTTTCCGTTTCAACTTGTCTCGCGAGGGTGGTTTCGGGGCCAGCAGGAGAGCTCGTCGGGGTAGCAGGCCCTGCAGCCGTGGTCACCGCCAAACCCCCACAACTCGAGCAAGTGAAAAAAAAAGTAACAAATAAGAAAGGATCGTCGGCTTGGGGGTACGCCCGTTTCCGTTTCAACTTGTCTCGCGAGGGTGGTTTCGGGGCCAGCAGGAGAGCTCGTCGGGGTAGCAGGCCCTGCAGCCGTGGTCACCGCCAAACCCCCACAACTCGAGCAAGTGAAAAAAAAAAGTAACAAATAAGAAAGGATCTCTGTCGGCTTGGGGGTACGCCCGTTTCCGTTTCAACTTGTCTCGCGAGGGTGGTTTCGGGGCCAGCAGGAGAGCTCGTCGGGGTAGCAGGCCCTGCAGCCGTGGTCACCGCCAAACCCCCCACAACTGTTGGGCGCCTACCTGCGCGGGGCAGGAGGACACTTTCCGATTTCAAATCTCCGTTTGCCGAGTCCACCCCGAACGCACGCGGGCGGGCGGGTTCGCATCACCCTTCGTCACAAGGGGCGAAGCCCGTTCCACCGTCTCGTCAGTAGTGCCGACCGGTCTGTGATCGACGAGGGGAGCCACACCAGGTCCGGCCCTGCTGCTTGGCGGCACCGCGTCGTCGGGAGCTCGCGACAGACGGAGGGTTTCGGTGTACTCTCCAGCCACGGGAAACGAAGCCGGTGATGCAGGCGCCGGTCTTTCGCTCCCAAATCGGCTGGGTTTACATCGTTGCTATCTAGTCACGCTCCCTTCAAACCCGACGGGGTACCTATTCCCCTCACCCGTCTGTGCGTATACAGCCTCTTTGCACTTGCGGGATGGGGGTGGTGGTTTAAAGACTCTCGAGTTGCCGCCCGTCGGTCTCCGAGCTCCGTGCAGTAGTGATCCCCAGCGAACTGCCAGCAGGGCGAACGAGCGATCCCGCTCTCGGTCGGGGCGCCTGGCGTCGATCGGTGGTCGGTGGCTTGCGGGCAAGCTGCGCTGTGAGTGTGGGAACGAGTATGACGAGCCGTTGCCGCGACTCCCAGTCCACCTCGGCGGTGGCTGGGCCGGGCGGGCGTCTGCTCGGGCGAGTGCCGCCCCCGCCTCCTCGCAGGAAGTCCGCTCGCCGACACGCCGCCACGTGCACGCGTCAGTGACGCTGCCGAACCGATGGCCGGTGCCCGTTCCCGCCTCTGCTTTTCCTAGGGCAAAGCTGCTGCACGCCTCGTGATACTAGGCGGGCGACATGGTGGCGGTGATCCTGCCTCCGTCGCTGCGGTGCGTTGGGGCACGCATCGCCTCTTGGGCGCCCTGTCCTCCTCCCCCCAATAGACGTATGTTTCTGCGGGCCGCACCAGGATGGTGCTCCCCATCGCTTCACGCCACCCTGCTCCGCCCGCACGCCGGCGTGCAGGTGGCTGTAGCTCAAGGTGGGGAGCGTATGTGCGGTCCGGGTCGCTTTCCTCTGGCGAGGGAGAGACCTAAAACAAACTCAGACAACTCTTGACGGTGGATCACTCGGCTCGTGCGTCGATGACGAACGCAGCTAGCTGCGAGAATTAATGTGAATTGCAGGACACATTGATCATCGACACTTTGAACGCACTTTGCGGCCCCGGGTTCTTCCCGGGGCCACGCCTGTCTGAGGGTCGTTTGGCAATCAATCGCACTCGCCTTGGCTGGCGAGAGCGCGGCTGGGGTGTCGCAGAGGACCCGTCCTCTTTGTCCCCCTAAGTTCAGACTCCGGAGCCCTCCGGCGTCGGAGCGCTTGGCCTTTCCCCCCCACCCTGCACATTCCGTTCGTCAGGCTCGACGCCATCCCCCCGCCGGGGAGCGCGGCCTGGCGTCCGTCTGTGTCGTGGCAGTGGGGCCAGCACGGCTGTCACCGGTCCCAGAATGGCTGTCGGTGGTTCACACTGTGTGTGTGTGCCAACCCTCCTGGTCTCTGGGACACGGAGCTGCCACGAAGTGTTGAGCCTCCAGTGGGGGGTCTGCCTAAGCTCTGCACGTCCGCATTGGGTCCGTCTCTCGGTTGGCTGGCAGTGGAAAGAGTGAAGGGAGCCGCGGA
>NW_027310617.1:43384-55884 GCF_047496795.1 Chiloscyllium punctatum
TAGTGCTCGTGCCCCCGATTTTGGTAATGTTTGACGTCAATTTTCCAAGGAGGCGAATGCAAGGCTTCAGAGGGACTTTGAGTGTTCGGGGGCGGGGTAGCTCAGCCGGATTTGCCCCGGCGGTTCTGCGGACGGTGTTGACTTCGAGGGCGGACCGGCCCCCGTGTTCAGTCCGAATATCGTGCATTGTTAACGGCGGGAAGTGTTCCAAAAGGGAATGGGATTGAATGTGACTGCTGAAGCCGACTTTGAGACCTGTAACGCGGGTAGCTCAGCCGGATTTGACCCGGCGGTTCTGGCGACGGTCTCGCCTTCGAGGGGGGAGCGCCCCGCGTGTTCAGGCCGAATTTTGTGCATTTCCATCGGCGGGAAGAGGTCCAAACGGGAATGGGATTGAATGTGACTGCTGAAGCCGACATTGAGACCTCTAACGCGGGTAGCTCGGCAGGATTTGACCCGGCGGTTCTGCCGAAGGTCTCACCTTCGAGGGGGGAGCGTCCCGCGTGTTCAGGCCGAATATCGTGCATTGTTAACGGCGGGAAGTGTTCCAAACGTGAATGGGATTGAATGTGACTGCTGAAGCCGACATTGAGACCTCTAACGCGGGTAGCTCGGCCGGATTTGACCCGGCGGTTCTGGCGACGGTCTCGCCTTCGAGGGGGGAGCGTCCCGCGTGTTCAGGCCGAATTTTGTGCATTTCCATCGGCGGGAAGAGGTCCAAACGGGAATGGGATTGAATGTGACTGCTGAAGCCGACATTGAGACCTCTAACGCGGGTAGCTCGGCAGGATTTGACCCGGCGGTTCTGCCGAAGGTCTCACCTTCGAGGGGGGAGCGTCCCGCGTGTTCAGGCCGAATATCGTGCATTGTTAACGGCGGGAAGTGTTCCAAAAGGGAATGGGATTGAATGTGACTGCTGAAGCCGACATTGAGACCTCTAACGCGGGTAGCTCGGCCGGATTTGACCCGGCGGTTCTGGCGACGGTCTCGCCTTCGAGGGGGGAGCGTCCCGCGTGTTCAGGCCGAATTTTGTGCATTTCCATCGGCGGGAAGAGGTCCAAACGGGAATGGGATTGAATGTGACTGCTGAAGCCGACATTGAGACCTCTAACGCGGGTAGCTCGGCCGGATTTGACCCGGCGGTTCTGCCGAAGGTCTCACCTTCGAGGGGGGAGCGTCCCGCGTGTTCAGGCCGAGTTTTGTGCATTTCCATCGGCGGGAAGAGGTCCAAACGGGAATGGGATTGAATGTGACTGCTGAAGCCGACATTGAGACCTCTAACGCGGGTAGCTCGGCCGGATTTGACCCGGCGGTTCTGCCGAAGGTCTCAGCTTCGAGGGGGGAGCGCCCACCGTGTACAGGCCGATTTTCATGCATTTCCAACCGTGGGAAGGGGTCCGAAAGGGGATGGGGGTGAACGTGACTGCTCAACCCGACTTTGAGACCTCTAACGCGGGTAGCTCAGCCGGATTTGACCCGGCGGTTCTGGCGACGGTCTCGCCTTCGAGGGGGGAGCGTCCCGCGTGTTCAGGCCGAATTTTGTGCATTTCCATCGGCGGGAAGAGGTCCAAACGGGAATGGGATTGAATGTGACTGCTGAAGCCGACATTGAGACCTCTAACGCGGGTAGCTCGGCCGGATTTGACCCGGCGGTTCTGCCGAAGGTCTCACCTTCGAGGGGGGAGCGTCCCGCGTGTTCAGGCCGAATTTTGTGCATTTCCATCGGCGGGAAGAGGTCCAAACGGGAATGGGATTGAATGTGACTGCTGAAGCCGACATTGAGACCTCTAACGCGGGTAGCTCGGCCGGATTTGACCCGGCGGTTCTGCCGAAGGTCTCACCTTCGAGGGGGGAGCGCCCACCGTGTACAGGCCGATTTTCATGCATTTCCAACCGTGGGAAGGGGTCCGAAAGGGGATGGGGGTGAACGTGACTGCTCAACCCGACTTTGAGACCTGTAACGCGGGTAGCTCAGCCGGATTTGACCCGGCGGTTCTGGCGACGGTCTCGCCTTCGAGGGGGGAGCGTCCCGCGTGTTCAGGCCGAATTTTGTGCATTTCCATCGGCGGGAAGAGGTCCAAACGGGAATGGGATTGAATGTGACTGCTGAAGCCGACATTGAGACCTCTAACGCGGGTAGCTCGGCCGGATTTGACCCGGCGGTTCTGCCGAAGGTCTCACCTTCGAGGGGGGAGCGTCCCGCGTGTTCAGGCCGAATTTTGTGCATTTCCATCGGCGGGAAGAGGTCCAAACGGGAATGGGATTGAATGTGACTGCTGAAGCCGACATTGAGACCTCTAACGCGGGTAGCTCGGCCGGATTTGACCCGGCGGTTCTGCCGAAGGTCTCACCTTCGAGGGGGGAGCGCCCACCGTGTACAGGCCGATTTTCATGCATTTCCAACCGTGGGAAGGGGTCCGAAAGGGGATGGGGGTGAACGTGACTGCTCAACCCGACTTTGAGACCTGTAACGCGGGTAGCTCAGCCGGATTTGACCCGGCGGTTCTGGCGACGGTCTCGCCTTCGAGGGGGGAGCGCCCCGCGTGTTCAGGCCGAATTTTGTGCATTTCCATCGGCGGGAAGAGGTCCAAACGGGAATGGGATTGAATGTGACTGCTGAAGCCGACATTGAGACCTCTAACGCGGGTAGCTCGGCAGGATTTGACCCGGCGGTTCTGCCGAAGGTCTCACCTTCGAGGGGGGAGCGCCCACCGTGTACAGGCCGATTTTCATGCATTTCCAACCGTGGGAAGGGGGCCGAAAGGGGATGGGGGTGAATGTGACTGCTCAACCCGACTTTGAGGCATCTAACCCGGGTAGCTCAGCCGGGTTTGACCCGGCGGTTCTGCCGACTGCCTCGCCTTCGAGGGGGGAGCGTCCCCCGTGTACAGGCCGATTTTCATGCATTTCGAACCGTGGGAAGTGGCCCAAAAGGGGATGGGGGTGAATGTGACTGCTCAACCCGACTTTGGCGCTTCCGAGCCGGGTAGCCCGGCCGGGTTTGACCCGGCGGTTCTGCCGTCGGTCTCGCCTTCGAGGGCGGAGCCTCCCCCGTGTACAGGCCGATTTTCATGCATTTGCAACGGTGGGAAGTTGCCCAAAAGTCGATGGGAGTGAATGTGACTGCTCAACCCGACTTTGAGACTTTTAAGCCGGGTAGCTCAGCCGGGTTTGACCCGGCGGTTCTGCCGACGGTCTCGCCTTCGAGGGGGGAGCCTCCCCCGTGTACAGGCCGATTTTCGTGCATTTCCAACGGTGGGAAGAGGTTCAAAAGGGGATGGGAGTGAATGTGACTGCTCAACCCGACTCTGAGGCTTCTAACCCGGGTAGCTCGGCCGGGTTTGATCCGGCGGTTCTGCCGACGGTCTCGTCTTCGAGGCCGGTGCCTCCCCCGTGTACAGGCCGATTTTCGTGCATTTCCAACGGTGGGAAGTGGTCCAAAAGGGAATGGGGGTGGACGTGTCTGCTCATACCGACTTTGAGACTTGTAAGCCGGGTAGCTCAGCCGGGTTTGACCCGGCGGTTCTGCCGACGGTCTCGCCTTCGAGGGGGGAGCCTCCCCCGTGTACAGGCCGATTTCCGTGCATTTCCAACGGTGGGAAGAGGTTCAAAAGGGGATGGGAGTGAATGTGACTGCTCAACCCGACTCTGAGGCTTCTAACCCGGGTAGCTCGGCCGGGTTTGATCCGGCGGTTCTGCCGACGGTCTCGTCTTCGAGGCCGGTGCCTCCCCCGTGTACAGGCCGATTTTCGTGCATTTCCAACGGTGGGAAGAGGTTCAAAAGGGGATGGGGGTGAATGCGACTGCTCAACCCGACTCTGAGGCTTCTAACCCGGGTAGCCCGGCCGGGTTTGACCCGGCGGTTCTGCCGTCGGTCTCGCCTTCGAGGGCGGAGCCTCCCCCGTGTACAGGCCGATTTTCATGCATTTGCAACGGTGGGAAGTTGCCCAAAAGTCGATGGGAGTGAATGTGACTGCTCAACCCGACTTTGAGACTTTTAAGCCGGGTAGCTCAGCCGGGTTTGACCCGGCGGTTCTGCCGACGGTCTCGCCTTCGAGGGGGGAGCCTCCCCCGTGTACAGGCCGATTTTCGTGCATTTCCAACGGTGGGAAGAGGTTCAAAAGGGGATGGGAGTGAATGTGACTGCTCAACCCGACTCTGAGGCTTCTAACCCGGGTAGCTCGGCCGGGTTTGATCCGGCGGTTCTGCCGACGGTCTCGTCTTCGAGGCCGGTGCCTCCCCCGTGTACAGGCCGATTTTCGTGCATTTCCAACGGTGGGAAGTGGTCCAAAAGGGAATGGGGGTGGACGTGTCTGCTCATACCGACTTTGAGACTTGTAAGCCGGGTAGCTCAGCCGGGTTTGTTCCGGCGGTTCTGCCGACGGTCTCGTCATCGAGGGGGGAGCCTCCCCCGTGTCCAGGCCGATTTTCATGCATTTCCAACCGTGGGAAGTGGTCCAAAAGGGAATGGGGGTGAATGTGACTGCTCATACCGACTTTGAGACTTTTAAGCCGGGTAGCTCAGCCGGGTTTGACCCGGCGGTTCTGCCGACGGTCTCGCCTTCGAGGGGGGAGCGTCCCCCGTGTTCAGGCCGAATTTTGTGCATTTCGAACCGTGGGAAGTTGCCCAAAAGTCGATGGGAGTGAATGTGACTGCTCAACCCGACTTTGAGACTTGTAAGCCGGGTAGCTCAGCCGGGTTTGACCCGGCGGTTCTGCCGACGGTCTCGTCTTCGAGGCGGGTGCCTCCCCCGTGTACAGGCCGATTTTCATGCATTTCGTACCGTGGGAAGCGGTCCAAAAGGGGATGGGAGTGAACGTGACTGCTCATACCGACTTTGGCGCTTCCGAGCCGGGTAGCTCAGCCGGGTTTGACCCGGCGGGTCTGCCGACGGTCTCGCCTTCGAGGGGGGAGCGTCCCCCGTGTTCAGGCCGAATCTTGTGCATTTCGAACCGTGGGAAGTTGCCCAAAAGTCGATGGGAGTGAATGTGACTGCTCAACCCGACTTTGAGACTTGTAAGCCGGGTAGCTCAGCCGGGTTTGACCCGGCGGTTCTGCCGACGGTCTCGTCTTCGAGGCGGATGCCACCCCCGTGTACAGGCCGATTTTCGTGCATTTCCAACCGTGGGAAGTGGTCTAAAAGTCGATGGGAGTGAACGTGACTGCTCAACCCGACTCTGAGGCTTCTAACCCGGGTAGCTCGGCCGGGTTTGACCCGGCGGTTCTGCCGACGGTCTCGTCTTCGAGGCGGGTGCCTCCCCCGTGTACAGGCCGATTTTCGTGCATTTCGAACCGTGGGAAGTGGTCTAAAAGTCGATGGGAGTGAACGTGACTGCTCAACCCGACTTTGAGACTTGTAAGCCGGGTAGCTCAGCCAGGTTTGACCCGGCGGTTCTGCCGACGGTCTCGCCTTCGAGGGCGGACCCTCCCCCGTGTACAGGCCGGTTTTCGTGCATTTCGAACCGTGGGAAGTGATCCAAAAGGGAATGGGGGTGAACGTGACTGCCCAACCCGGCTTTGAGACTTGTAAGCCGGGTAGCTCAGCCGGGTTGGACCCGGCGGTTCTGCCGACGGTCTCGACTTCGAGGCGGGTGCCTCCCCCGTGTACAGGCCGATTTTCATGCATTTGCAACGGTGGGAAGTTGCCCAAAAGTCGATGGGAGTGAATGTGACTGCTCAACCCGACTTCGAGACTTGTAAGCCGGGTAGCTCAGCCGGGTTTGACCCGGCGGTTCTGCCGACGGTCTCGCCTTCGAGGGGGGAGCCTCCCCCGTGTACAGGCCGATTTTCGTGCATTTCCAACGGTGGGAAGAGGTTCAAAAGGGGATGGGAGTGAATGTGACTGCTCAACCCGACTTTGGCGCTTCCGAGCCGGGTAGCTCAGCCGGGTTTGACCCGGCGGGTCTGCCGACGGTCTCGTCTTCGAGGCGGGTGCCTCCCCCGTATACAGGCCGATTTTCATGCATTTCGAACCGTGGGAAGTGGTCCAAAAGGGAATGGGGGTGGACGTGTCTGCTCATACCGACTTTGAGACTTGTAAGCCGGGTAGCTCAGCCGGGTTTGTTCCGGCGGTTCTGCCGACGGTCTCGTCTTCGAGGCGGGTGCCTCCCCCGTGTACAGGCCGATTTTCGTGCATTTCGAACCGTGGGAAGTGGTCCAAAAGGGGATGGGAGTGAATGTGACTGCTCAACCCGACTTTGGCGCTTCCGAGCCGGGTAGCTCAGCCGGGTTTGACCCGGCGGGTCTGCCGACGGTCTCGTCTTCGAGGCGGGTGCCTCCCCCGTATACAGGCCGATTTTCATGCATTTCGAACCGTGGGAAGTGGTCCAAAAGGGAATGGGGGTGGACGTGTCTGCTCATACCGACTTTGAGACTTGTAAGCCGGGTAGCTCAGCCGGGTTTGATCCTGCGGTTCTGCCGACGGTCTCGCCTTCGAGGGGGGAGCCTCCCCCGTGTTCAGTCCGATTTCCATGCATTTCCAACCGTGGGAAGTTGCCCAAAAGGGGATGGGAGTGAATGTGACTGCTCAACCCGACTTTGGCGCTTCCGAGCCGGTTAGCACAGCCGGGTTTGACCCGGCGGTTCTGCCGACAGTCTCCTCTTCGAGGCGGGTGCCTCCCCCGTGTACAGGCCGATTTCCGTGCATTTCGAACCGTGGGAAGTGGTCCAAACGTCGATGGGAGTGAATGTGACTGCTCAACCCGACTTTGGCGCTTCCGAGCCGGGTAGCTCAGCCGGGTTTGACCCGGCGGTTCTGCCGACGGTCTCGTCTTCGAGGCGGGTGCCTCCCCCGTGTACAGGCCGATTTTCATGCATTTGGAACCGTGGGAAGTGGTCCAAAAGGGAATGGGGTGTGGACGTGACTGCTCATACCGACTTTGAGACTTGTAAGCCGGGTAGCTCGGCCGGGTTTGACCCGGCGGTTCTGCCGACGGTCTCGCCTTCGAGGGGGGAGCCTCCCCCGTGTTCAGTCCGATTTTCGTGCATTTCCCACGGTGGGAAATGGTATCTTTCATTACGGGGACAAGGGTCTGAAGCGGTGAAGTCAGTAACCGGCATAGTTAAGGAAAGGGTTCGAATTTTCTCAACAGTACGAAAAAAGTGAGCAGGGAAGCTAGAGAAGGTGTCAGTGAGTCCCAAACGAGTGAACCGCAAAACTTAGGGAAATGCCCGAAAGCGTTTTAAAGGGTGAAATCGGGAACGAGGAAATGATGGGAAAGTGCCTGAAAGTGCTAAATGAGTAAACAGAAAAACGAAGAAAAATGTTTGAAAAGAAGAAGTGAGTAACCAGGAAAACTTAGAAAAATGTTCAAAACGAAGAAATCAGTAACCAGGAAAACTTAGAAAAATGATCAAAAAGAAGAAATGAGTAACCAGGAAAACTTAGAAAAATGTTTAAAAAGAAGAAATCAGTAACCAGGAAAACTTAGGAAAATGTTTAAAAAGAAGAAATCAGTAACCAGAAAAACTGCGAAAAATGTTTAAAAAGAAGAAATGAGTAACCAGAAAAACTTAGAAAAATGTTTAAAAAGAAGAAATCAGTAACCAGGAAAACTTAGAAAAATGTTTAAAAAGAAGAAATCAGTAACCAGGAAAACTTAGAAAAATGTTTAAAAAGAAGAAATCAGTAACCAGGAAAACTTAGAAAAATGTTATAAAAGAAGAAGTGAGTAACCAGAAAAACTTAGAAAAATGTTTAAAAAGAAGAAATCAGTAACCAGAAAAACTGCGAAAAATGTTTAAAAAGAAGAAATCAGTAACCAGACAAACTGCGAAAAATGTTTAAAAAGAAGAAATCAGTAACCAGGAAAACTTAGAAAAATGTTTAAAAAGAAGAAGTGAGTAACCAGAAAAACTTAGAAAAATGTTTAAAAAGAAGAAATCAGTAACCAGAAAAACTTAGAAAAATGTTTAAAAAGAAGAAATCAGTAACCAGAAAAACTGCGAAAAATGTTTAAAAAGAAGAAATCAGTAACCAGGAAAACTTAGAAAAATGTTTAAAAAGAAGAAATCAGTAACCAGAAAAACTGCGAAAAATGTTTAAAAAGAAGAAATCAGTAACCAGGAAAACTTAGAAAAATGTTTAAAAAGAAGAAATCAGTAACCAGAAAAACTTAGAAAAATGTTTAAAAAGAAGAAATGAGTAACCAGAAAAACTTAGAAAAATGTTTAAAAAGAAGAAATCAGTAACCAGAAAAACGGCGAAAAATGTTTAAAAAGAAGAAATCAGTAACCAGAAAAACTTAGAAAAATGTTTAAAAAGAAGAAGTGAGTAACCAGAAAAACTTAGAAAAATGTTTAAAAAGAAGAAATGAGTAACCAGAAAAACTTAGAAAAATGTTTAAAAAGAAGAAATCAGTAACCAGAAAAACTTAGAAAAATGTTTAAAAAGAAGAAATGAGTAACCAGAAAAACTTAGAAAAATGCTTAAAAAGAAGAAATCAGTAACCAGAAAAACGGCGAAAAATGTTTAAAAAGAAGAAATCAGTAACCAGAAAAACGGCGAAAAATGTTTAAAAAGAAGAAATCAGTAACCAGACAAACTGCGAAAAAATGTTTAAAAAGAAGAAATCAGTAACCAGAAAAACTGCGAAAAATGTTTAAAAAGAAGAAATCAGTAACCAGGAAAACTTAGAAAAATGTTTAAAAAGAAGAAATGAGTAACCAGGAAAACTTAGAAAAATGTTTAAAAAGAAGAAATGAGTAACCAGGAAAACTTAGAAAAATGTTTAAAAAGAAGAAATCAGTAACCAGAAAAACTTAGAAAAATGTTTAAAAAGAAGAAATCAGTAACCAGAAAAACTTAGAAAAATGTTTAAAAAGAAGAAATGAGTAACCAGAAAAACTTAGAAAAATGTTTAAAAAGAAGAAATGAGTAACCAGAAAAACTTAGAAAAATGTTTAAAAAGAAGAAATCAGTAACCAGAAAAACGGCGAAAAATGTTTAAAAAGAAGAAGTGAGTAACCAGAAAAACTTAGAAAAATGTTTAAAAAGAAGAAATGAGTAACCAGAAAAACTTAGAAAATGTTTAAAAAGAAGAAATCAGTAACCAGAAAAACTTAGAAAAATGTTTAAAAAGAAGAAATGAGTAACCAGAAAAACTTAGAAAAATGTTTAAAAAGAAGAAATCAGTAACCAGAAAAACGGCGAAAAATGTTTAAAAAGAAGAAATCAGTAACCAGAAAAACGGCGAAAAATGTTTAAAAAGAAGAAATCAGTAACCAGACAAACTGCGAAAAATGTTTAAAAAGAAGAAATCAGTAACCAGAAAAACTTAGAAAAATGTTTAAAAAGAAGAAATCAGTAACCAGGAAAACTTGGAAAAAAACACTTAGAAAAATTTTCAGCAAAGTGTGAAAAATATTCTAAGTGTCAGCGGAGGAAAATGCTGCAGCATCGGGAAAGATTCGCAAACTTACACCGAACATGTGCTCCGAAGTGCCGGAGGAATTGGGTGAATTGAGCCCGGCAAATGGCCAGCTGTCGTTTTGTGCCTGCAGCCCGAAAACTTTAACTTTGTCTGTCGCGGAAGTCCGGACCGAGAAAAATCCAAACGGTTTTGACCGGACCGAGTTCCAGACCGATGCAGTCAAATTTGGAATTCAGACCCATTCAGTGCCACTTGTAGTTTTTCCGCAGTGAGGTTGGCGGGGTACCCGGAGATATATGGGAACACGATTTTTAGAACAAAATGGCGGCGCGGGACCGTTCTGAAAGGCATCCGAAAAACGGTTCCACGGGCATAGCACTTTAATGACAGGTATGAGTGCATGCCGGAGAGCTCTTGGAAGTCGAATTTTTGACACTTTGTCAATTTTTTGACAGATTTGACAAACTCTTTCTGTCTGTTCTAAGAGTCAGTCAGAGACTTGTGCGGCGGTCTTTTGACACTATTGGAGGGCGGGCAAACCCCACGTTGACTCCGGCCGTCCCTCCACAGGCGCTCGTGTCCAAAATGAAGGCGAGAGACGCGAGTGGCCTGGTTCCCTTGGGTGTTGCCAAGAAGGCTGCGGGCTGACCGTTGCCTGAGCACTCCCTAAAGCCTCTTGTGATGAGAGCAGACCTCGCCTGCCGCACGACCGGCTCTGGGAGTCGTTGGGCCGCTATTTGTGAATAGTCTGGTCCTCCTCTGCCACCCGGACAAGCGCGATGGCTCTGCCGCCCTGCGGTGCTCGTCACCCAGGTTTGGGGAACACGATACTCGTAACAAAAATAAAAGGCGGCTCGGGACCTGCAGGCGAAAGGGGTCCCGTGGTGCTAAGCACGTCGACTTCGGGTCTCGGTGCAAGCCGGAGAGCTCACGGAAGTCTAAAGTTTTCGGCACGTGGTCGAATCTTTTCAAAGGCTTACCCGGCTCTTTCCGTCCATTCTGAGAGTAAGTCAGAGGCCGGTGCGGAGGTCTCTTGACAATCGGAGGGGGTGGTGGCCCTCCGCAGGCGCTCGTGTCGAAAATGAAGGCGAGAGACGCGAGTGGCCTGGTTCCCCTGGGTGTTGCCAGGAAGGCTGCGGGCTGACCCTTGCCTGAGCACTCCCTAAAGCCTCTTGTGATGAGAGCAGACCTCGCGCGCCGCACGACCGGCTCTGGGAGTCGTTGGGCCGCTATCTGTGAATAGTCTGGTCCTCCTCTGCCACCCGGCCAAGTGCGATGGCTCTGCCGCCCTGCGGTGCTCGTCACGCAGGTATGGGGCACACGATGCTCGTAACAGCAAATAAAGGCGGCTCGGGACCTGCAGGCGAAAGGGGTCCCGTGGTGCTTAGCACGTCGACTTCGGGTCTCGGTGCAAGCCGGAGAGCTCACGGAAGTCTAAAGTTTTCGGCACGTGGTCGAATCTTTTGAAAGGCTTACCCGGCTCTTTCCGTCCATTCTGAGAGTCAGTCAGAGGCCGGTGCGGCGGTCTATTGACGACCGGAGGCTCCCATGGGTGTTGCGATGAGGGTGGAGGGCACAGAACCTTGCCTTAGCACTCCCTAATAAAGCCTCTTGTGAAGAGAGCAGACCTCGCGCGCCGCACGACCGGCTCTGGGAGTCGTTGGGCCGCTATCTGTGAATAGTCGGGTCCTCCTCTGCCACCCGGCCAAGTGCGATGGCTCTGCCGCCCTGCGGTGCTCGTCACGCAGGTATGGGGCACACGATGCTCGTAACAGCAAATAAAGGCGGCTCGGGACCTGCAGGCGAAAGGGGTCCCGTGGTGCTTCGCACGTCGACTTCGGGTCTCGGTGCAAGCCGGAGAGCTCACGGAAGTCTAAAGTTTTCGGCACGTGGTCGAATCTTTTGAAAGGCTTACCCGGCTCTTTCCGTCCATTCTGAGAGTCAGTCAGAGGCCGGTGCGGCGGTCTATTGACGACCGGAGGCTCCCATGGGTGTTGCGATGAGGGTGGAGGGCACAGAACCTTGCCTTAGCACTCCCTAATAAAGCCTCTTGTGAAGAGAGCAGACCTCGCGCGCCGCACGACCGGCTCTGGGAGTCGTTGGGCCGCTATCTGTGAATAGTCTGGTCCTCCTCTGCCACCCGGCCAAGTGCGATGGCTCTGCCGCCCTGCGGTGCTCGTCACGCAGGTATGGGGCACACGATGCTCGTAACAGCAAATAAAGGCGGCTCGGGACCTGCAGGCGAAAGGGGTCCCGTGGTGCTTCGCACGTCGACTTCGGGTCTCGGTGCAAGCCGGAGAGCTCACGGAAGTCTAAAGTTTTCGGCACGTGGTCGAATCTTTTGAAAGGCTTACCCGGCTCTTTCCGTCCATTCTGAGAGTCAGTCAGAGGCCGGTGCGGCGGTCTATTGACGACCGGAGGCTCCCATGGGTGTTGCGATGAGGGTGGAGGGCACAGAACCTTGCCTTAGCACTCCCTAATAAAGCCTCTTGTGAAGAGAGCAGACCTCGCGCGCCGCACGACCGGCTCTGGGAGTCGTTGGGCCGCTATCTGTGAATAGTCGGGTCCTCCTCTGCCACCCGGCCAAGTGCGATGGCTCTGCCGCCCTGCGGTGCTCGTCACGCAGGTATGGGGCACACGATGCTCGTAACAGCAAATAAAGGCGGCTCGGGACCTGCAGGCGAAAGGGGTCCCGTGGTGCTTCGCACGTCGACTTCGGGTCTCGGTGCAAGCCGGAGAGCTCACGGAAGTCTAAAGTTTTCGGCACGTGGTCGAATCTTTTGAAAGGCTTACCCGGCTCTTTCCGTCCATTCTGAGAGTCAGTCAGAGGCCGGTGCGGCGGTCTATTGACGACCGGAGGCTCCCATGGGTGTTGCGATGAGGGTGGAGGGCACAGAACCTTGCCTTAGCACTCCCTAATAAAGCCTCTTGTGAAGAGAGCAGACCTCGCGCGCCGCACGACCGGCTCTGGGAGTCGTTGGGCCGCTATCTGTGAATAGTCGGGTCCTCCTCTGCCACCCGGCCAAGTGCGATGGCTCTGCCGCCCTGCGGTGCTCGTCACGCAGGTATGGGGCACACGATGCTCGTAACAGCAAATAAAGGCGGCTCGGGACCTGCAGGCGAAAGGG